>NW_006921807.1:5607023-5607655 GCF_000298275.1 Orycteropus afer afer | reverse complement strand
ATGGTTGTCTGATTCAAAATGGCCAAAAGCAGTCCATTTCAGCTCACTAATGCCTAGGATATCAATCTTTATGTGTTCCATTTCATTTTTGACAAGTTCCAAATTTCCTAGATTCATACTTCATATATTCCATGTTCCAATTATTAATGGGTGTTTGCAGCTGTTTCTCCTCAGTTTGAGTCATGCCACACCAGCAAATGGAGGTCTCAAAAGCTTTACCTTAGCTGTATCAGTAAGGCTGGTTTTATTCTGATGATGCAGCTCTTTCCCAGTTATATTTTGAGTGCCTTCTAACTGAAGTGATTTATCCTCCTCCTCTGTATTAGACAATGTTTCTGGACTATTCATGAATTCCAGTAATGTATCAGAAAGTGTTTCTCTGCTATTCATAATGTTTTCCCTGGCCAATTCTTTGAGAAGTGGATGGCCTCTTCCTTCTTCCTAGTCTGTCTGTCTGCAAGCTGCACTGAAACCTGTGCACTATGCGCATCCCACTGGGTTTGAAACAACAGTGGCCCAGCCTCAAGACTCAGAATAACATGTCACCGCATTAGGACAAACTGACAGACAAGTTTATCTTCCTTAGCTGTTTGAAACCTATCCAACCTCCCCTTACCTGGATCCCTGCTGTT
>NW_006921807.1:5603510-5603959 GCF_000298275.1 Orycteropus afer afer | reverse complement strand
TGAATGTCAGATGGATTTTGTCTGAAACAAAGAATACCAGAAAGATGTTGACTTGTATTTCACTGACTATGCAAAGGCATTTTACTGTGTGGATCCATCTTATATGAAGAATTATGTAGCATCAGAATTTGAGGAAAACACAGTAATAACATGTGATATGCATGTGACACAACCTTGCTTGCTGAATATGAAGACTTGAAGCACTTACTGATAAAGATCAAAGACTACAGTCTTCAGTATGGATTACATCTCAAAATAAATAAAACAAAGATCCTTACAACTGGGCCAGTAAGCAATATCATGATAAATGAAGAAAAGATTGAAGTTGTCAAATATTTCATATTACTTGAACACAGGCTTCTCCTTATAAACAGGAAGCAGACCACATCCCTAGGTCAACTAATTATCTGCTTGCTTACAGTAGATTCCACTATGGAGTTGATTACCAA
>NW_006921807.1:5599372-5602460 GCF_000298275.1 Orycteropus afer afer | reverse complement strand
TATTGTCTGAAGGGACTAGTCCCTGGAGAGAGTCAGCAAGAAACAAGAAGATACTCAATGAGATTGATTGACACAGTGGCTGCAATGATGGGCTCACTCATAGCAATGACTGTGAGGATGGTGCAGGAGTGGGTAGTGTTTCATTTTGTAGTACATAGGATTGCTATGAGTGGGATCAACTTGACAGCATCTAACAACAACATTTTAACTGATATCTAGAAACTTCCAAAAGATGCCAAGAGAATATAATAGCTTCCATGGAAGACACCACTGAATTAACAACAAAAGGAAATAACATTTCAGATGCTTACTTCCATCTCAGGAGCTCTGGTGGTATAGTGCTTAAGGCATTTGACTGCTAACAAAAGTCTGGTGGTTCAAACCCACCAGCCACTCCTCAGAAGGAAGGTTGGGCAATCTACATCTGTAGAGATGCTGCCTTGGAAACCCAAGAAGGAGTCACTGTGAGTCAGATCTGACTTGATGGCAGTGAGTTTGATTTTTTTTTTCCATCTCTGTTCTTTTCAGTTTTGATTTGTTTTGTTTTGTTTTGTTTATTTCCATATCACAGTTCCGTTTTCCTCCATAAGACTCTTCTTTAAATCTCTCTCAATCTTTTTATTCTCCATTAACACTTCTGTGAACTTTCTTTCTATCCTTAGGAATTTATGAAGGGACAATTGGAGAAACTCATTGCTGTTGATTTCCCAGAGATATCTTTTAAGATAAGGTATGTGGAAGAACCAAATAAACCTCATCATGATACAATTGCTCCTGGGTTTAAAGAGGAACTTTACACAATTTTAAAAGAGTTTCTGTTCCTCACAAAGATCACCAGAACTTTCAGGGTACTATGTCCAAATTAAGTAAACAAAATAGGAATGACAAGATCAAAATTAAGCCCTAACCTTCCTCTGGTCCTTTGTGGGCTTTATATCCTTCTTTGCTTTCTTATTCCTCTGATAACATTTTATCTGAGCTCGTTCTCTTTCCAACAAAGTCAGCCTATAAACCTCTGTTTAAAATACCTTTTGAAATTAATCCTCATATAGATGTAAAAATCTTCCCTGTATTACTTGTATCACTTGGGTATACTTAGAATTGTATAGCACTGTGAAAGATTTTCTTCAACTCTTCACTATTAACAAAATTAAAGTTTCACCCTACTTTTAACATTTTGAGTTTCCCTCTCCTCGAATGCTGGTTTGGAGTTCATATGTAAAATCACTGTAAGCTTAATATACTAGACAAACCCATTGCCAGCAAGTCGGACCCAACTCATAGCAACCCATCCTTGGGTTTCCGAGGTGGTATCACTAAGGAAATAGATTGTCCAACCTTCTTTCCAAGGAGTGGCTGGTGAATTTGAACCACCAGCCTTCTGATTAGCAGTCAAATACCTTAGGCACTATGCCACCAGAGCTCACTAACACACTAGCAGTAATTTGAAATGTCAGTGATCACTTTAGGAAAAATGAGTTTCCATTTGCTCTATCTCATTTTCTTCCACATTGGGAAAAAGAGTTCACATTTGCATTCTCCCTCATCCCCCTAAGGAACTTTTGTTTAGTCACTTTTTCAAAAGTTCTGAATAAAATCTCTCCTTCGGAGACTCTGGGAAGTCTAACAGTTTATCTGGGACCTTTCTTATTTTATTTTTTTTTTTTTTTCACCAAGGAATTACTATATACATTTTAAGAAACTAGGTTACTGTCTTGCATGGTATTGTATAAGCATAGTGTTAAGTTGCCCTCACAGATCTGATGAGTTTAAATACTTTTTTCTATATTGTGTTTTTTTCTAAAAGCTTGTCCCTGGTCTACAGCATTTTGTCTGAATTTCTGTCTTATATCAGGTTAGAGGCAGTGACTGGTAGTTGTTTTCCATGTGTCTATAACTCTCGGGAGCTCTGGTAGCATAGTACCTAAGGCACTTGACTGCTAACCAGAAGCCTGGAGATTCAAACCCACCAGGCACTCCTCAGAAGAAAGGTTGGGCAATCTACTTCTGTGGTGATACCGCCTTGGAAACCAAGAAGAGGTCACTATGATTGGGTCCAACTTGACAGCACATAACAACAACAACATAATAATTCTCAGTTCTTTCTTTTTCTTGTGTCTCCCTTATGATTTTGGCACCTAATAGCTACTTTGAGAAACTTTGAAATAAATCATTTTATTTGAAAAGTGCAATATAAATGAAAGATTATTTATTTTGAATGGTATAGCAAAGCTTTAAAAAGAGGCAAAATATTTTAATTTGCTTTTCTCAAGGACTTATAAAGCATGAGAATAAGTCATAAAAATAATCCTTTTCTACTTCAGATGGTATTATTAAATTAGATTATAATACTTCTTTGGAGAACTTACTTTGATTTGTTTAATGATAAATAAGAATGTACATATATTAATTAATATGAATATTTCCAAAAAGTAATGAAAAATTAATTCATTCTGACAAATTTTTTTGTTCTTTATTGTCTTGAAACAAAACCTTTCTAATTAATTTAAGCTAGATATTATATTAAATGTGCTGTGGTTAAGGAAAAGGAGTAATTGTATCATAAAATAAACTTATAGTTCCAGAATAGGAAAAGGAAAACAGGACAAACCTACAGAAAAAGAAAAGAATGGCTAGCCAATAATTGGGTTAATTTGAAAAATTGCTAAATGGTTTTAATATTTACTGGATAGATAAAAGTTTGTGATAAATTGAAGGCAAAACTGCTCACTGAGAGAAGAGTAAAAAGGAAATAATTTGATTACTGTTTTTTTTCTTTCAAAATAACTATTCTAACTCAAACTTAAGTAAGTGACTAATTCTTGTCCTTGAACATGAGGAAAATGATAAGGATGGCATGGCAGAACCAGTCTTTCTCAGCCCCCAGCTTCTGAGGCTATGAAAATCCAGGCAAACTTTTGAAGGATCTTTTTCATCTAAGACATTTCAAGACAAAAGAAAATAAAATGCTGGATTATAATAAACTATTCACAGCCATCAAGACAATTCCAACTCAGAGTAACCCTAAAGGAGAGAGTACAATTGCCTCATTGGGTTTTCAAGGCTGTAAATCTTTACAAAAATAGAC
>NW_006921807.1:5583467-5598667 GCF_000298275.1 Orycteropus afer afer | reverse complement strand
AGGCAGGTACACCTTAGACCTCAAAGTGACATCATTACTTTTTAACACTTTAAGACGATCTTTTGCAGCAAATTTATCCAATGTAATACATTATTTGATTTCTTGTGAGTAACTTATTGAATGAAAAGATAGACTATTTAAACAAACTCTATTTCAACAGTGCATAAGTTTTGTTGGCATATTGGCTTAACATAATTTTCAAGATCTTTAGGTAACTTACTGATGTTAAAATAATATTCAAGTTTGTACTCTTTTGCTTTTTATGCTACAAAGAAAAATATATACACTAGGGTCTGCTGAAGAATGTGTTCATTACACCATTGGAATTTAGCATTATAAGAGATATGAAACAAAAGACAAAATTCAAAAGGTTTGTTAAAAAGGGGAATTTATATGATATGGACAAAGTTTTTATCTGTCTACCTAAATGTTTAATGATTTAATTAGAGTTTTAAGAGCTTGAGTATATATAGAGCAAATGCTTAGGTTTCTTGCTCTTCAACAAAAAATAAATTATTTTAATTACTGCTTTTGAAGAGTTAATTTATTCTTTGTTTATTCTGCTTTGAAGACAAGGATTTAGCTTCTTATTAGAATAAATTCCTGAGTTGAAAATGCTGAAAAAAAAAAAAACTCTAAAGTTGTTACTTTTAAGATCTTTGGTTAAATAACATAAGTATTATTTTTCAGTGACCTATGGTAAACTACTGATAACTTTGAAACTTCATTGGAAATCATACCAAAAAAAAATGTATTCCTGTTTCAAGGAAAATGTATTTAATGTGGTAGAAGTTGCATGAAACATTTTGTGAAATTAAGAGAAGTGCCAAATTTTCTTTGGGTTAGATATTTATGTATCAGTAACACTTGCCTGGTATTAGACAATGAAATCTTAATATTATGGCATATCTTTATTGTTTTGTTAATTCCAAATTCGATTGTAAATTTATTACTTTTGAATCATTTTAGTATCATCACAGCCAATGGGATTTAACTGGGGAATTCACTTTGCTTGCCCATGGGGTTTCTTTTTTAATTGTTGTTGTTATTAGGTGCCCTTGAGTTGACCCTGACTCAGCGACTCTATGCACAGCAGAAAGAAACATTGCCCAATCCCACACCAGCTCCACAGTCCTTGCTATGCGTTAGCCTATTGCTGCAGCTAATGTGTCAATCAATCTTGTTGAAGGCCTTCCTCTCTTCCTTTGACTCTCAACCTTACCAAGCATGACATTCTTCTCCAGGGAATGGTCCCTTCTGACAACATGACCAAAGTAGGTGCTCCACTTCCAAGGAGCATTCCACCTGCACTTCCTCTAGGAGAGATTTGGTAGATCTTTAGCAGTCCTTGGCACGTTCAACATTCTTCGCCAGCACCACAAGTCAAAAGCATCAACTATTCTTCAGTCTTCCTTATTCATTGTCCAGTTCTCACATGCATATGAAGCTATTGAAAATTCATGGCTTGTGTCAAACTAACCTTAGTCCTCAAGGAGATATCTTTGCTCTTCAGCACTTGAAAGAAGCCTTTTGCAGCCAATTTGCCAAGTGCTATGTGTCGTCTAGAAGTTCTGGTAGCACAGTGCCTAAGGCACTTGACTGCTAACCAGAAGGCTGGCGGTTCAAACCCACCAGCCACTCCTCGGAAGGAAGATGGGGCAATCTACTACCGTAGTGATATTGCCTCAGAAACCCAAGGAGGGGTCACTATGAGTCGGGTCTAACTCGATGGTACATAACAACAACAATATATGTCATCTCGTGCCCTGACAGCTGTTTCTATTGGCATCAATTATAGAAAAAAGCAATGTGAACTCTTTGACAATTTCAATCTTTTCCTCATTTATCATGATGCAGTTTATAGGTCTAGTTGTGAGGATTTTTGTTTTCTTTATATTGGGATGTAATTCATGCTGCAGACTGTGTACTTCAATCTTCATCAGTAAGTGCTTCAAGTCATCCTTACTTTCAGCAAGCAAAGCTGTGTCATCAATGTGTTGTAGGTTATTAATGATTCTTCCTCCAATCCTGAAACCATGTTCTTCTTCATATAGTCCACCTTCTCATATGATTTGCTCAGCATACAGATTGATAACTATGATTAAAGGATACAACTCTGACACACTGTCTTCTTGATTTTAAACCATGCAGCATCCCCTTTTTCTATTCAAATGACAGCCGTCTGGTCTATGTACAGGTTCCTCATGAGTACATTCAAGTGTTCTGGAATTCCCATTCTTCTCGATGTTACCCATAGTTGTTTTTTTTTTTTTTTTTTTTTTAATGATCCACACTATCAAATGCTTTTACATAGTAAATAAAACATAAGTAAACATCTTTCTTGTATTTGTTTGTTTTCTGACAAAATCCATCTAACTTTAGCAATGATATCCCTTGTACCACATCCTCTTCTGAATTCAGCTTGCATTTGTGGAAGTTCTGTCAATATACTCCTGCAACCATTTTTTAATTATCTTCAGTAAGATTTTACTTACATGCAATATTAATGATATTATTCAGTAATTTCCACAATCTGTAGGATCACCTTTCTTTAGAATGTGTACAAATATGGATCTTTTCCAGTCAGTTGGGCAGGTAGCTGTCTTCCAAATCTCTTGGCATAGCCAAGTGAGTACCTCCAGCAGGACATCCGTTTGTTGAAACATCTCCATGGGTATTCCGTCACTTCCTGGAGCCTTGTTTCTCACCAATTCCTTCAGTGCAGCTTTGACTTCTTCCTTCAGTACCATTGGTTCTTGATCATATGTCACTTCCTGAAATGGATGAAGATGAACCCATTCTTTTTGGTACAGTGACTTTGTGTATTCTTTCCATCTTCTTTTGATGCTTCCTACATCATTCGATATTTTGCCCATAGAATCTTTCAGTGTTACAACTTGAGGCTTAAATTTTTCTCTCAGTTCTGTCAGCTTGAAAAATGCCAATTGTGTTCTTCCCTCTGTTTTTCTAACTCCAGGTGTTTGCACATTTCATTATTGTAATTGGCTTTTTCTGCTCAAAATGATCTTTGAAATCTTCTGTTCAGTTCTTTTAGCTTGTCATTTCTTCTGTTTGCTTTAGCTACTTTCTGCTCAAGGGCAAGCTTCAGAGTCTCTCCTGACATACATTTTGGTCTTTCCTTCTTTCTCATCTTTTAAATGACCCTTGCTTTCTTCATGGATGATGTTCTTGATGTCATCTCACAATTCTTCTGTTTTTCAGTCATTGGTGTTCTGTAGATCAAATCTATTCATTAGATGGTCTCTAAATTCAGGAGGGATATATTCAAGGTCATATTTTATTTATTTATTTATTCATTTAAATTTTGATTTGGGTGAAAATTTGCAGAGAAAATTCACTTTCCATACAGAAGTTCACATACACTTTGTCTCATGACATTGACCACAATTTACCACAATGCAACAGCTCCTCTCCCACTTCCTTCCGATGGTTATCTCTTCCCTATGTCAATCCCTCCAAGCACTGTTGTCTCCTGAGTTGCTTCCCTGTGCATAAACAGCCCTTCTTTCTCCCATGATTGTTCTCTCCAAAGAGTATATCTACCTCAGTTAAATGTTCAACTCATATGCCTGTCTTTTCTTTGGCTGGAAGCCACAGGTATGGGTTCAATTCCAGACCTGAAGGACAGCTAGGGGCCACAGCCTCAGTGCTTCCACCAGGCTCTATTGAATCAACAAACCTGGTCTCCCCCCCGCCTTTTTTTTTTTTCTCCAAATGATTTTGAGTTTTATTCCACATTGTTCTCCCTCTCTATCCAAGATCTCCTACATAGATCCCTTTCCAAGTGGTGGACAAGTGGTAGCTGGGCACCATCTAGTACATCTGGTCTCATAGTCATATAGGCTGCAGATCGGATGCTATACCAGTTGCTAGGACTAATTGTTTCCATGAATTTTTGGTTTTCTTTGCTATGGACAAGGAGCTACCAATTGTTGCATCTAGATGGCAGATTGCAAGCTTTTAAGATCCTAGTCGCTACTCACCAAAGTAGGAGGTGGAACAATGTTGTGTGTACTATGTTATGCCAATTGACTTTGATGTCTCCTGCAACTATGGTCATGAGCCCACAAGTTCACCTACTCAGTCCCTCTGAGTAGCTTTCACATTTAAGTCTTTGATCCATCTGTAGGTAGTTTTGTGTATGGTGTGAGGTACAGATCTTGTTTCAGTTTTCTGCAAATGGATATCCAGTTTTGCCAGCCCCATTTATTAAACAAACATTCTTTTCCCCATTTAATGGATTTTGGCCCTTTGTCAAAGATCAGCTGACCATAGGTCAATGGATCTATTTCTGGGTTCTCAATTCTATTCCATTGGTCTATGTGTCTGTCATTAAACCAATGCCAGGCAGTTTTGACTACTGTGGCTGTATAGTAGGTTTTGAGATCCAGCAGTGTGAGACCTCCTACTTTGTTCTTCTTCTTCAATAGTTTTTTGCTTATCTGATGTCTCTCTCCTTTCCATATAAAGTTAGTGATTAGTTTTTCCATATCCTTAAAGAATGTTTATGGCATCTGGATTAAGATTGCATTGAATGTATAGATTGCTTTGGGTAGAATTGACATTTTCATAATCAATCTTCCTATCCATGAGCATGGTATGTTCTTCCATTTATGTAAATCTCTTATGGTTTCTTGAAGTAGTTTTTTATAGTTTTCTTTTTAGAGGTCTTTTTTGTCCCTGGTAAGATTTATTCCCAAGTATTTTATATTTTTGGTAGCTGTTTTAAATGGTATTGATTTCCTTCTTTCTTTTTCAGCAATCTCTTTGCTGGTGTAGAGGAACCCAACTGATTTTTGGAAGTTGATCTTCTATCCTGCCACAATACTAAATCTCTCAATTAGTTCTGGTAGATTTTTGAGTGAATCTCTTGATTTTTCTAGGTATAGGATCATATCATCAGCAAATAGGGATAATTTTACTTCTTTCTTATCAAGGTCATATTTTGACTCCTGTGAACTTGTTTTAATTGTCTTCAACTTCAACTTGAACTTGCATATGAGCAGTTGATGGTCTGTTCCACAATCAACACCTGGCTTGTTTTGCCTGATGATATTGAGTTTTTCCATCACCTCTCGCCAAAGATGTAGTCAATCTGATTCCTGTGTATTCCATCTGGTGAAGTCCACATGTATAGTTGCCCTTTTTTTGTTGAAAAAATATATTGACAATGAATGAGTGGTTGGTCTTACAAAATTCTGTCATGCCATCTTCACTCTTATTTCTGTCACCAAGGACAGATTTTCCAAATACCAGTGATTCTTCTTTGTTTCCAACTTTTGTGTTCCAGTCAACAGTGACAATTACCATATCTTGATTGCATGTTCAGTCAATTTCAGACTGCAGAAGTTGATAAAAATCTTCAAATTCCTCATTTTTGTCTTTGGTGGTTAGTGCATAAATTTGAATAATATTATTATTAACTGGTCTTCCTTGTAGGTGTGTGGATATTATACTATCGCTGATAGCATTGTACTTCAGGACAGATCATGAAACATCCTTTGTGATGATGAATGCCACACTATTCCTCTTCAAGTTGTCATTCCTGGCATAGTAGATCATATGGTTGCCTGATTCAAATTGGCCAAAACAAGTCCATATCAGCTCACTGGTGCCTAGGATATCAATCTTTATGTATTCCATTTCATTTTTGTCAACTTCCATTTTCCTAGATCCATAAATCATACATTCCAATTATTAGTGGATGTTTGCAGCTGTTTCTCCTCAAGTGGAGTTGTGCAAAGTCAGTAAATAGAGGTCCCAAAAGCTTTGCTTTGTCCATATCATTAAGGTTGGTTTCTACTCTGATGAGGCATCTCTTTCCTAGTTTTATTTTGAGTGACTTCTGACCTAAGGGGTTCGTCTTCCTGCACTGTATCAGACAAATGTTTCTGGGCTGTTCATAAAGTTTCCCAGTAATGTATAAGACAGTGTTTCTCTGCTATTCATAAAGTTTTCCCTGGACAATTCTTTGAAAAGTGGATGGCCTCTTCCCTCTTCTTAGTCTGCCTCAGTCTGTAAGCTGCATTGAAACTTGGGTACCATGTGCAACCCTGCTGGTGTTTGAAACACTGGTGGCACAGTCTCAAGCCTCACAGCAATATGCAATCCAAAATAGTACAACAAACTGACAGACAAGTTCATCTCCCTTAGCTGTTTGAAACCTCTCTGCCTTCCTCCTACTTAGAACCTGAAGCTTTGTCTTCCCCAGCTTTCCCTCCTTTCCTGTCTCTTGGGTAGGGCCTGTCTCCCTCCCCTTACCTGGATCCTGCTATTATTATTAATTAATTATTATTCTGTTATTTAAAGACCTGATAATCTTGGTATATTCCTGCTATACCCTGGCTATATGTTATTACATTTCAACATTATTATGTGTTATAACTGAAATTCTTTGAAAATAAAGTTACTTATTATGCTTAGAAGGACATATAGTAGTATAGTGGTTAAGACATTTGGCTTCTAACCAAAAAGTCAGTGGTTCTAACACATCAGCTGCTTCATGTAAGAAAGATGAGGCAGTTTACTTCTGTAAAGATTTGTAGCCCCGGGAAATAAATGAACGTCATTATGAGTCAGAATCAACTTGCTGGCAATAAGTTTAGTTTGCTTGGGTAATATATTTAGAGATATTTTTCTGTAAATCTTTTTTTAATTGACTTTATTTAACTATTCATTATTCTGTAATTAATTCACTTAAAGTCTTTCACTTTTAAGAATTAGTTAATCATACACATATTACATTTTTTGGAGGCACTTGCTCAGTTATGCCAAGAGATTTGGAAGACAGCTACCTGGGCAACTTTGTTAGACTGGGTTCTCTAGAGAATCAAAACCAGTAAAGCTTATATATATATGTATATATAGAGAAATTTATCTTAGGAAAATGTCTCACACAGTTATAGAAGCTGGCAAATCCAAAGTTCCTGGATCAAAAATCAAGCTGGTGGCTTTTCCAGACTCTTGCAGTCACAGGGGCTGAGCTCAAGGCTGGCAGGCAGTACACAGACTATTGACTCCAATGAATGATAAATCCAAGATCTCCAGGCAAAATGGTGGATTGTTCACTCACAGAAAGTTGTAGGCAGCACAACAGAATCCCGATCCAAAGAAGAGTGTTTCTTTTCCCAGGATGTCCATACATATACTGGAAGCATGCCACACCCCTAGGGAAACTCCATTTCAATTGTTTGGCTGCTCAAAACATATACATCTGATCCCATCATTGGAAAAAACACCATCACAATTGCTTAAACCACACAGAATTGTGGTCCAGCTAAGTTGACACACGGCTCCAACTACCACAGTCCACCCCTTGTCAACATGGCAGTTGTACACATTTTCTTAACCATATATAATCTCTAAATAAGGACAAATATAAAGTCATATTTGTGCCTAATAGGCTACGCTAACACATGTACAACCAAAACACCTTAACCTTGTTTACATTTCACAGTTCATAACAGAAGGAAACAAAAATATTTGATGCACACATACAACGAAGAAATATAACAATCACAGTCCTCATTTCTGCAGCTGGTCACATGGTCTAGAGAAACAAAATGATATTTGCAGCTGATATTCAGAACTACCTTCTTCCACCACCCATTCTGTATTTCCCTGTCCCTCAGCAAGCACCTCAGCTGGTCATGGTTCTTTGCCTGGTGGGGTGGCCCAAACTTTCATTCCTGAAGGGTCTGGGCCATTAGAAGTCATATCAGAATTGGGTTGTTGTAATTTTCCATTGACTTTAATCACAGGGCATGGGAGTACTAAGAGATGTTCTAAAGATTCTTCGGTATTCCAGACAATTACCTCCATTATGTAAAGCCAACCTAATTTCCCCTTGGTAATCAGGATCTATCACACCAGATAGTACAATAATGTCCTTCTTTGTTGATCCAGAGGCATGAGGAAGCCAAAATGGGCAGGTGGTATTCTTAATTTCCAGTTCAATGCAATCCGCATTGTGTCTTCAAGTGGGAGTATTCCTCCCTTTGGAACTAAGATCTCCAGACCCACAGAGCATAAGGTAGCAAGGACAGGAAGCAAAATTTTTTTTGAGTGGGTCACTAGGGGTACTAGGGAGTGGTACCACTCCCTTTTCCACCCCTTGGTTCCTGGACCCATGAATCCTGGCTATTAGAGAAAGAGAACCATTTACTGGACACTGGTTTAGACCATATACAGCCTCCTGGAGAATATTGCCTCAATCCTTCAAGGTATTGCCACCTAACTGGTGCCATAATTGTGTTTTCAGGAGACCATTCCATCGTTCTATCAAGCCAGCTGCTTCAGGATGATGGGGAATATGGTAATACCAGTGAATTCCATGAGCATAAGCCCATTGCCTCACTTCATTTGCTGTGAAATGAGTCTCTTGATCTGCAGCAATGCTATGTGGGATACCACGACAATGGATAAGGCATTCTGTAAGTCCACAGATGATAGTTTTGGCAGAAGCATTGTGTGCAGGGAAGGCGAATCCATATCCAGAATAAGTATCTATTCCAGTAAGAACAAAATGCTGTCCTTTTCATGATGGAATTGGTCCAATGTAATCAATCTGCCACCAGGTTGCTGGCTGATCACCCCGAGGAATGGTTCCATATCACGAACTCAGTGTTGGTGTCTGCTGTTGGCAGGTTGGACACTCAGCAGTGGTGGTAGCCAAATCAGCCTTGGTAAGTGGGAGTCCGTATTGCTGAGCCCATGTATAACCTCCATCCCTGCCACCATGGCCACTTTGTTCATGAGCCCATTGAGCAATGACAGGAGTAGCTGGGGATAAAGGACGGCTGGTTTCCACTGAATGTGTCATCCCATCCACCTGATTGTTAAAGTCCTCCTCTGCCGAGGTCACCTTTTGGTGGGCATTCCCATGAGACAAAAATACCTTTACTCCTTTGGCCCATTCAGAGAGATCTATCCACATACCTCATCCCCATACCTCCTTATCATCAATATTCCAATAATGCTCCTTCCAAGTCCCAGACCATTCAGCTAAGCTGTTAGTCACAGCCCATGAATCCGTATACAATCACACATCTGGCCATTTCTTATTCCATGCAAAGTGAAAAGCCATATACATGGCTTGAAGTTCTGCTCGTTGGGAGGATTTCCCTTCACCATCAGTTTAAGAATAACCACACCCATGAAAGCGTGTAAGCCAGCCACTTCATGCCTTTATCTCCCCCCATTTAAAATGGTCAATTTCTAATTTGTCCATCCCTATCAAACCAGTAGGAGCTCTGGTAGCTTAGTGCCTAAGGCACTTACTTGACTGTGAACCAGAAGTCTGGCAGTTCAAACCCACCAGCCACTCCTCGGAAGGAAGACGGGGTAATCTACTTCCATAGTGATACTGCCTCAGACACCCAAGGAGAGAGTGCTATGAGCCGGGGCTGACTCAACAGCACGTAACAACAACATCAAACCAGTACTCTGAGAAGACGAGCATGGTCCTTTCTCTCTGGAGAATCTTCTGTTCTGCTTGGAAACTTCAGGCATCTGGATCCATAAACAAGCAAAGTCCAGCCCAACACAAGCCATCAGATTACATCTACTTAACACCAGCTCAGTGTCAAACATCTTACTCTTTGTTTGGGTTCTGGTCAGCTCAGCCATAGACATCCCAGCTAGGTCATGAGTACCACCTGCCAAGTCTTGGAGTCACACTCTTCCCTTCACTTCAGACCAGCCAGCACTTTCTCTCACATCTTCAGTCTTCAAGGACTATTTCAATGCCTATAGGTTCACAATTGATTGCATTTCTGACCAGCCAGTCCTTCTCTCATCCCCAGCCTCCATGGCCTAGATCAAAGAGTACCAAACTCAGCCTGTTTCTTCTTTGCTACACTTCACCCATTTCCACTCAGGTGTATCTAGGTGGTCACAAGGGAGCAGCATACAAGCCTAGTATTTGCTGGCTTCCTTTAACTTTCAGTCCTGGAAGGGGTTTCTCTCATGGACTACGACTTGCACAATTTGATGCACCCAAAGCCTAAATGCTTGCTCAAAATTCAAAAAGCCAAATTGTCTTTTTTTTTTTTTTTTTCTTTTTCTCTTCAGGTCCTTTCTTCAAATGCAAATCTTTCCTTCCCTCAGTAGTACTAGGTGGGGTTCAGGTTTTCTATCTAAGCGTCCTATTCTCTACACACAGGGTTTGAAACAAAAGCCTGTGTTTCTTTGGGGCAAATTCTATTTCCCCTTTTAACTTATCCAATCAAGTATTGGGTGAAGGCAGACTTACACACTCTCTGTTATCTGCATAAATGATAATTATTTCTAATGTTCAAGCAGGTAAGAGAACATTCAATACCCATATTACATTCAGGTAAACACATAATCCAGAACACATAACCCTTTTAAAGACATTCCAAGTTTGTCTCTTCACCTTGATTACCATCCTATTCTATGCATATGGCCTTGGGCCTTTGGCTGGGTGTAACCAAAAGCCTTAGCCTCTGGATCAATTATCTCTTTAAGAGGTAACACTAAACAAAATAACCATCTAAGAACTCAAAGTTTCACTTCCCAGGCCCCTTCCTTCTTTCTTTTACAAAATCTTATGCTTCTATGTGTTTGGAGCCACTGCAAGGAATCCCACCACTTCTGACACAAACTGCTAAAAGGGTAAGGAGGCCACATGTTCTGACCTCCTCTAATCCCACAAGAGGAAGACAGAATCACCATCAATAGCCCAAGGCCTATTCCTGTGAGGCCAGACATGCTGCCTCCCTCCAGCCCTTTCACCAACTGTTCCTCCCAAAGCACCCACCACCTCTCTCCTGGGTTCGATAATTCACTGCAGTGGCCACACAGAATTCACAGATTATGGGGTTTATTAGAGAAACACCAGGCTACAATTCAAGTTCAGGAAAAACATTCAGTCTCTCTCCCAGCCCTCTGTCACTCAGCCAACAGTCTCTCTCAGTCTCTTTCCCAGCAGTGTGTGCCCCTTGTTGTCTCTCTCAGCAATGCATGTCTCTTGCATCTCTTTCCCAGCAGTGCATGTCTCTCAAGAGTGTGTCCTTCCTCAGCCATCAGTCAGAGAGAGTTCTGCCTTTAGGAGGCCTCCTTTTGAGTCTGGCAAAGTGGCCAAACCAGCCAAATAAACTATTAGATCCTGTCCTAACCTCTCGAGCTGAAACATTGAATGAAGAATCTGTACTTAGTGGGCCTAAATCGATAAACTCAGACTGATCCAATCTTACATTCCTTGTATCATTATCCCACATCCTTAGTAGCCATTCCCATGCATATTCTTCTGGTTTCTGTCTGTACATGCTAGCAAAATCAAGTAGGTCTTTTCGAGTATAGCATACCACCTCCTCAATCACATTTTCTATTTCATCTTTTGGGGCTCACTTAGACTTAACTTTAGTTATAGGGCTAGCATCAGCAAAAGGCAGTTGGGGAAATTCCTGAGAACATTCAGGAATGCCTTCCATGGCCTCTGCCTTAGGCAATGACTCAGCAGTAACAGTTGGGCTGCAGGAACAGTTGGACTAATCCCATCAAACTGAGGTGGAGGGGACAATGAATTTACAGTAATCCCTTCAGATGGGAGAGATTCAACAGAATTTATAGCCTCCATATCATGATCTTTCTATCTTCTGCCCATATGTCACCATTCCAGGTTTCACAATCTCATTTTTTCCCAATAAATGCCCTCACTTTAACTTCAGACACTATTCTGGGTTAGTAATTTAATTGGCATTGTAATTCAGCCACCCTTACAATAAGACTCTGGGTTTGGTTTTCAGCAATATCTATTCTGTTACTAGAAGATATAAGGCATTCTTTCAGAGCACAACTGGAAGCACTGAGGTCTTTTATGCTGTGCTTAGGCCAAGACTCAGTAGCTCTGAGCTCATCTCGCTCTTTCACCACTTTGTCTAGCATAAGTAGGACCAACTAACCACCTTCCCTATACTCATGCTGACAACAATGTAGAAAAGTATCAAATATCCGATCACCCAGAACATCACTTCTCACAAGTACTTGATCTATTGGTGGTGACATTTTGCATATTAATGTTGCCACCTCATGCCATGGATTAGCAGAGCCCTCTTTACTAACAGAGGCAGGGTCACTAGTGTCTTTACCATTAATCTAATTGGAGAACCAACTTAGGAAGGTCATCCTTATGATTTTGTCTCTCTAGAACCACTCCCAGTACCAAATGTGTTAGACTGGGTTCTCTAGAGAAACAAAATGAGTAAAGCTTACACATATTTATATAGAGAGGAATTTATCTTAAGAAAATGGCTCACACAGTTATAGAAGCTGCCAAGTCCAAAGCTCCTGGATAAACATCAAACTGGAGACTTTTCCCGACTCTTGCAGCCACAAGAGCTGAGGAGCTCAAGGCTGGCAGGCAGTACACCAGCTGTTGACTCCAACGAATGATGAATCCAAGATCTCCAGGCCGAATGGTGGATTGTTCACTCATGGACAGTTGCAGGCAGAACAACAGAATCCCAATCCACAGAAGAATATCTCCTCTCCCAAGACATCCACAGATATATTGGAAACAGGCCACACCCCTAAGGAAACTCCCTTTCAACAGATAAGCCACTCAAAACATAATCATTTGATCCCATCATGGGAAAAACCACACCACAACAGGTCAAACCACACAGAATTGTGGTCAAGCTAAGTTGACACACAGCTCCAACTATCACACCAAATGACTGGGAGAGATCCATGTATGTGCCCATTCCAAAGAAAGATCCCACAGAATGTGGAAATTATTGAACAATATCATAAATATCACACACAAGTAAAATATTACTGAAGATAACTCAAAAACTGTTGCAGGAGTATATTGACAGAGAACTTGCAGAGGTGCAGGCTGGATTCAGAAGAGGATGTGGAATGAGAGATATTACTGCTGATGTCAGATGAATCTTGGATCACAGCAAAGAATGAGAGAAAGATGTTTACTTGTGTTTTATTGACTTTGCAAAAGCATTTGATTGTGTAGATCATGACAAATTTTGGATAGCATTGAGAATAAGGGGAATTCCAGAACACTTAATTATACTCATGAGGAAACTGTACGTAGACCAGGAGTCTGTCATTTGAACAGAACAAGGGGACACTGGATGGTTTGAAATCAAGAAGGGACTGTGTCAGGGTTGTATCCTTTCACCATACTTATTCAATCTGTATGCTGAGCAAATAATCCAAGAAGCTAGATTATATGAAAAAGAACATGGCATCAGGATTGGAGGAAGAATCATTCGCAACCTGTAATATGCTGATGACACAACTTTGCTTGCTGAAATTGAGGATGATTTGAAGCACTTGCTGATGAAAATTGAAGAATATAGTCTGAAATATGGATTAAATATCAATATAAAGAAAACAAATATCCTCACAACTAGACCTGTAAGCAACATCATGATAAATGGAGAAAAGATTGAAGTTGTCAAAGACTTCACATTGCTTAGTTCTACAACTGATGCCAATGGAGGCAGCAGTCAGGAGATCAGACACCATATAGCACTGGGTAAATTGGCTGCAAAGTACCTCTCTCAAGTGCTGAGGAGCAAAGATATTTCCATGAGCACTAAGGTGTGCCTGACACAAGCCATGATATTTTCAATAGCCTCACATGCATGTAAGAGCTGTACAACGAATAAGGAAGAGTAAAGAAGAATTTATGCTTTTGAGTTATTGTGCTGAAGAAGAATGCTGAAAGTACCATGAACTGCTAAAAGAATTATCAAATCTGTCCTGGAGGAAGTGCAGCTGGAATGATCCTTGGAAGTGAGAATGATCAGACTTTGTCTCACCTACTTTGGTCACATTGTCAGAAGGGACCATTTCCTGGAGAAGGATGTCATGCTTAGTAAGGTGGAGGGTCAACAAAGGGAAAGAAAACCCTCAACAAGATGGATTGACACAGTGGCTGCCGTAATGGGCTCAATTATAGCAGGGATTGCAGAGCGGGACTTGGTGGTGTTTTGTTCTGCTGTGCGTAAGGTTGCCATGAGTCGGAGATGACTTGACGGCACCGAACAACAACAACATATTAAATTTTGTCATCTGCAAATAAGTTTTTACTTTACTGACTTGCTGAGAAAACAATATCAAAATATTATAACAAAAGATGGAGAATATAAGACTTATAAACAGGATAGTGATATTTTGAACATGAATATCACTGGACTGAATCATGATTTCTAGAATGCTTTTTTTTAAGCTGATGGGTTCCCAGACTGTGACTGACTTAGAATCATGTGAAATACAAATAAACTACATAGGGCTGAGTGGACTAAATCTTCATATAGGTTTTATGTGGAGATAGTACTGATATTTGAATGTACTCTTTCCTGAATATGCCTCCATTCTTGTAGGTTATCTAATTAATAGGTTTGCTTTTCACTTGTAGATTTGGACTGGTTCTTGTTATGCTATTACAAGCCAGAATAATTATGTAGAATCTAATGTATTCCTTTCCTATGTGTACCACTGTAACTCATCTCACTATGCAAAGAATCCTGCATTTGTTGTTGTTAGGTGTCATGAGTCAGTTTCAACTCATAGAGACCCTACATACAACAGAAGAAAACACTGTTTGGTTCTGTGCCATCCTCACAATCATTGTCATGCTTAAGCCCTTTGTCTCAGCCATTGTGTCAATCCATCTCTTTAAGGATCTTTCTCTTTTTCACTGATCCTCTACTTTACCAAGTGTGATAGTTGGAGCTCTGTGTAAACTTGGCTGGATGACAATTCTGTGTGGCTTGAGCTGTTGTGGTATGATTGTTCTCATGATCAGATGACTATGTTTTGAGTGGCCAATCTGTTGAAAAGGAGTTTCCCTAGGGGTATGGCCTGCTTCCAATATACCTGTGGACATCCTGGAAGAGGAGACATTCTTCTGTGGATCGGGATTCTGTTGTGCTGCCTACAACTGTCCATGAGTGAACAATCCACCATTCGGCCTGGAGATTTTGAATTCATCATTCATTGGCATCAGCAGCTGATGTACTGCCTGCCAGCTCTGAGCTCCTCAGCCTCTGCAGCTGCAAGAGTTAGGAAAAGCCTCCAACTTGATGTGGAAAAGCTTCCAGCTTGACATTTGATCCAGGAGCTTTGTACTTGCCAGCTTCTATAAGTGTGTGAACCATTTTCCTAAGATAAATCTCTCTCTCTCTCTCTCT
>NW_006921807.1:5570874-5583367 GCF_000298275.1 Orycteropus afer afer | reverse complement strand
CTTTACTGGTTTTGTTTCTCTAGAGAACCCAGTCTAACACACCAAACATGGTATTCTTCTCAAGGGATAGGTCCCTTCTGACAACATGAATAATTTGTGAGAGACAAAGTCTAGCCGTTCTTGCTTTTAAGAAGCAGTCAGCTATGCTTCTTGCAAAACAGATTAGTTCATCTTCTAGCAGTCCATGGTATTTTCAGTATTTTTCTCCAACACCACAATTCTTCTTTTGTTCCTAATTCATTGCTTTTCTTTCATATGTGTATGAGGCAATTAAAAGTACACCTTAGTAATCAAAGAGACATCTTTGCTCTTTAACACTTTAAAGTCTTCCAAAGCAGATTTGCCCAACATACAGTACATTATTTGATTTCTTGACTGCTGTTTGCATAGGCATTGATTGTGATTGCAAGTAAAATGAAATTCCTGACAACTTCAATATTTTCTCCATTTATCTTACTGTTTTTTTTTTATTGGTCCAATTGTGAGGATTTTTGCTTTCTTTATGTTTAAGTGCTATCCATTTTGAAAGTTGTTGTCTTCGATCTTTTCAAGTAAGTGCTTCATGGTGTGTGTTTAGAAGAAAAAAAAAATGTAGGAGAAACTGAATAACTGGTATCACATCTTGAGTTAGCACTTTCAATTGCCAAGCTGCTCCTTCAATTCTAGCCCTGTTTGCAGCACTGATGCTGCAAAAAGACAACTCACACTGAAGATGAGACCTATCTATAGAGCAAAGTATAGAGGAAAATTATCCCAATGACATTAAGTTCTGATACTCTAAATTCTTAAGTGTGCAATATATTCAAAAAGTCCTTGCAGAACACAAGTAGCTACATTTTGGGTTTTCAGAATCCCAAGTGGAGGCTTGAACAAAAGAGGAAATGTGCTAGAAGACCTCTAAAACTGAATCAATGTCATAATAAAATGGCTGGCATAAAATCTGAATCAAAATTCAGTTTTGTTTCAAGCTCCTGCTTTTGCATTCCTAAGAATGTAAACTTGACTTCTTCTCTTTTGTATGCATATGGCATTGGGCCTCTGGCTGGGTGGAAGAAAGGTACACTGACTCCCTGTCAATTATCTTTTGTAAACAGCTTGACAGTTGCCCCACACCACTCTTAGTAAATATGGGTAAAACCCCAAAAACAAAATACTGCCATTGAGTCATTTCTGACTCACAGTGACATCCACTGTTTCTGAGGCTGTAAATTTTTATAGAAGTAGATCACTTAGTCTTCCTTCTGCAGAACAGATGGTGAATTTGAACCACTGACCTTCCAGTTAGCAGTCAAGTGCCTTATCTGCTATGCCGCCAGAGCTCTTGTATAAATATGGGTAGGGGTCAGGAATGTGATCATTAGAGAACATATTTACTGAAGATGTACCAGAAAGAAGGTGGTTGGAAAGAGAATTGCAGAAAACATACCACTTTGTGTCTGCAACTGCATGAGGATCACAAAGTCATGTTCCCTATTTTTACATAAAAACACACTTCTTCCATGCTTAAGAACAACTTTGTATTCTCTACATGCTTGCTGCTTAATTCATGATTTTCTTCCCTCTATAAATCTCTTTACTTTTATTTTAACAAAGTATATATTCTTGCTCATTGACAATACATACATTTTCAGTTTGATATTTACATTAAAGGGAGGTCTGGTAGCATAGTGCCTGAGGCATTTGACTGCTAACCAGAAGGCTAGCAGTTGAAATCCACCATCCACTCCTTGGAAGAAAGATTAGGCAGTCTACTTCTGCAAAGATACTACCTCAGAAACCCAAGGATGAGTCACTATGAGTAGAATCGACTCGACTTAATGCCAGTGAGTTTGGCTTGTTTTTTATTTTGTATTTACCTTAAAAGGTAATAAGGTTTCTGTGACTTCTAGATTATAAATGAACAATAACTTTCTAAACATTGATTCTGAATTGCTCTCAGAACTACAACTAAGATCAAATTATTTTAATTGCTTGAGCATCTCTGAGAAAGTATCATTCCCAGTTTGGCTCTGGTACTTGAGAATAATCAGAAGGCCTACTACTTACTCGTGAAATATTTACTACGGGAAATAAAGCTACTCTTGGTGATATAAGGTTACATGTTGAATGTTTATTTTATGTCCTGTATGTCTGAAAGCAGGATATTGTGTGGCACAGTTTTGCTACTTACTTTCTATGGTAAGACATATGCAGGATTCTATTTATTTATTTTTCTCAATTTGTGCAAGTTACAGAGCAGAGTTTGTTTTACATTCAACGTTATGTGTACATTTAATTTCACTCCCCATTTACCATCCTCGGCCCTAACCCTTTCCTCCCTTCCCTGCCCAGTAACTCCCTCTCCCTCCATGCCCCTCATAGTCATGCACTCCTGGGTGTCCTGCATTTCCTCCGTGTGAATGTTGCCCCTTAGGATTTTAATTTGCTATTTTCAGTGTGGTTTGTATCTCTGCTTCATCTTGGTTTACAAACCAAGATATAATTCAGTGCTGAAATAGTTTTCTTAAGGAAATGTGAGGCCATATATTTTTAAATACATGTGACTAATACCTTGTTACAAATAAATATTAAAAATTCTTATATCTCATATGATTTTTAAGAATGAAGTAAAGAGTTTTTGCTGTGTTTTCTGTTTTGACTTTGCTGTGTCCAAAGTGTAACGTTGATTCAGCATTAGTGTATTTAGGTGACTTATGTCTTTTTTTCATGAAGAGTGAATATCTTTTGGCACTTCCTTTTCTTGTTTTTCCAGATTCTCAATACTGATTTTAAAGGTCATGGAGTGAAACCCATCTGTTTAATCAAGTTTCTGTGTGATGATGCAGGTATACTGGAAAGTTTAAACTCAACAATATACTCCTTTAAGTATTGTAGTTAGCCTCTTTATCTGCCCAGAAGCTAAGTAATGAGTATATTTTAAACTGCAGATAATAGCAAAATGTAAATTTTGCTTGCTTAAGCTATTTCAAAATTCCCATAGGTTGAGTGTTTTCCTTCAGCCAAATTGGACCTGAGAGGTTTAAGATTGACCTAATATATCCCTCAAGGATGTAAGCTAACTTGTTTGCTTAGATGATAAGAGCTATCCTTGAATAAGGAGCTCTTGTGGTATAGTGCCTAAGGTATTTGACTGCTAACCAAAAGGTTGGACGTTCAAACCCACCAGGCACTCTGCCAAAGGAAGACAAGGCAATCTACTTCTGTAAAGATTTGCTACCTTGGAAACCCAATGGGAGTTGCTATGAGTTGGAATCAATTAGATGGCAGTGGGTTTTTTGTTTTGTTTTGTTTTTTTGGTATATTTGAGTAGTCATTATTATAAGTCAGTCTATGGGTTTTAATTTTTATTTATTTACTGATTTATTTTGATTGCTCAGAGAAGCTGTGAACATTTTTTCCCATTAGGAAAAGTTTCAAGTGAAATTATTATTATTTTTTCCTTATGACTATATGTCATTTATGGGCACAGCCACATGGATAGCTCCAAAGATAAAACTTCCAGGCAACTATTAGGTGACATAAATATGAAAAATCACCAGGGAATTTCATGGGGGCCTGTAGGGAGAAGGAAATGTAAAAAGACATGCAATGATATAAAAACATTTTTAATTAACTGTACAGATTATTATGGAAATTTGGAGAAGAACAATGTCAAGTTAGATCCATGAGCAATTCCAAGGCATGTGGTTGAAATGGATTGATTAAAAGAAGAAAACTTATTAATTCCTTAAAACATATCCTAACCAATAAGGTAATCACTAGTCACTTGTAGCTATTTAAATTTAAATTAATTAAAATTAATCAAAATTAAGTGTCTCAGTTACATTAGCCACTTTTAAAGTTCTCAACATTTACCTGTTACTAGTGGTTAACATATTAAAAAAGCAGAGATATAAGATAGCAGATAGTTCTATTCAAATATGCTTCTCTAGAATAAAAATTCAAAGGGAAGTTTCTCCTCATTCCTTTAGCCCTGTAAGTTACAAATCTAAATAATACTTGTGATCATGTAGCTGAAAATTCCTGTTCATTTGACCTGAAGCTATCATTTTACAGAGTGAGGATATCTTCATTTTGGCTAATTTTACTCTACATATTGCCCACATTTGGCATTTAGTATTATGTATCTTTATTGTACCCTATTCTACAATAAATGTTATATAAAGAGTATAGTAAAAGAACCAAAAGAGAACTATATAAATGGGAGAACATACCATGCTCATGGACAGGAAGACTTAGCATTGTGAAAATATCAGTAACTTCCAAAGTGATCCACAGAAATAATGCAGTCCTTAACCAGATTCCATCATCATTCTTTAAGGAGAAACTAATCATCAACTTTATATGGAAAGGAAAGACATGCCATATCATCGAAGTACTAATAAATAATAATAATAAGGTAAAAGAGTTCACAATTCCATATCTCAAAATCTACTAAACAGCCACAGTAGCTAAAACAACCTGGTATTGCCCCAATAACAGACACAGAGAACAATGGAATAAAATTGAGAACCCAGAAGTAACTACCCAACTACAGGCAGCTGATCATTGACAAAGGGATGGAAATGATTAAATAAGAAAGAGATTATCACAAATGGTGATCTTGAAACTGGATATTCTTTTTCAGAAATATGAAAAAAGAATCATATATCTCACCATATAAAAAAACTAACTCAAGATGGACCAAAGACTCTAGTATAAAACCTAAAACTATAAAGATCATCAAAGGAAAAGATAAGGACAAAATAAAGTGTTCTGAAACATGGCATAAATGCATTAGCAAACATAACTAAAACAGCCACTAACTACAGTAGGTAAATTAGACAACCGGGACAATGAGATATCATCTCACTCCAGCAAAGTTCAAAACAACAAAAAACATAACAAATGCTGGTCAAGATATAGAGAGACTGGAACCCGCATACACTGGGTTTGGGAATGTAAAATGATATAACCACTTTGGAAATGTTATAGTGTTGTAAAAATGGTATGGTTGTGGTATCTGACCTCCTCTAGCTTTACAAGAGGGCAGGAGGAT
This sequence comes from Orycteropus afer afer, assembly GCF_000298275.1. Lineage (NCBI taxonomy): Eukaryota > Metazoa > Chordata > Mammalia > Tubulidentata > Orycteropodidae > Orycteropus > Orycteropus afer. Next base: position 5,578,329 of record NW_006921807.1, on the reverse strand, counting down.
CAAAAACAACAGTGATAGTCCAAGGCTGATTCCTATGAGGTAGAGGTCAGACCTACCACAACTCTAAACTTTTTACCAATTCTGACATCAATTGTCCCTTCCATTGTGCTCTCTACATTTATGCTGGGTTTGATTATTCCTTGATATTACCATACAGAACTCATCAACTATACCCGGGGGTTTATTAGAGATGTGTGGTAGTTAAGTTTGTTGTCAAGTTGGCTCGGCCTCGTTGAGTGGCTGGGCAGCTAGATGTAGTATTCTCCATGATGAGACTGGTAATCAACTCCAAGGTGGAATCTATTTGAGTAGCTAAGTAGCTACTTTAGGTATGTGGTCTGCTTCCTGTATATAATAAGCAACTTCAGGAATGGTCTCTAGCTTATGGTCTACTTTAATCCTGCATATAGCTGTGTCATTATTTAGCAGATTGCCATGCTCTGCCGATCATGGGACTGCCAATGGACTTGAATTAATGGCCTGTCAAGTGGTTTGGTGTGCCTTGCTGCTTGTCAACCTTAGGCTTATCAGCCTCAGCAGCCAGCAGCCGAGCAAAGAAAATCCTCCAGCTTCTGTGGGCCAGGAGCAGGAGGCAGAGCTGAACGCCAAGGTTGAGGGGCTTTAACACAGCCCCTAGAGCCTGGCACTTTGAACTCAGACCTCTAGTCTCCCAAACTGTAAGAGAATAAACTCCTGTTTGTTTAAGCCATCCCATCTGTGGTATATTCTCAACAGAGCTGTACTAGGTAACCAGAATAGGATGTTACAATTCAGTTCTATGAAGAATTCAGGATATAGTTTATGAACAACTCGAGATATAGTTTTCCCCTCAACCATGCCTGAAGGCTGGTCTCTGTCTGGTACTTAGCCCTTTGGCCTGGCCTATGGCCTGCCAGGCCAATATTTAAAAAGCTATTTTACCTCTGGTAATAAATGCTGACAAAGTGTCTGAAGACACTCAGCTCTCTTGTCCATTAGGTCAGTGAGCCTAGCTCCACAGATAAATGTCCAAAGGCACTTCACCCCACCAGCAAGTTTCCTCCCCACAGACACTCAGCTTTCTCACTCTGTGGCCTGAGAAGTCCACCACTCTCTCTTATGTCATTCTCTTGATTCAGTTGATTTTGCTGCTGCATTTCTCTGCTGCTGTTTCTTGTCATCTCTTACCATCTCAAGTGTCACTGCTCTCTGTCTCCTGGATCAAGAAATTTTAGCACAGGGATCTTGTGTCCAAAGGACATACTCCACTCCTTGCTTTTCTTTCCTTATAGTAGTGAGATCTTTCCTTTCTGCCTATGGCATGGCTGATTTTAAGTTTAGAGAGATAGTAAAACTGACCAATTTAGAGTTCTATACAACTTATTTTCATGGTCCCATCCCAACAAGGCTACTATGCACCTTATTTATATTAGTAGCAAGCTATTCAATGTCCTTGGTGGGCTACAATTACATTATATTTGCATCGCTCCACCTAGTCATTTGTTAGGAATTACAAAGACTAAGGTTACAAGGAGCTCTGGTAGCATAGTGGCTAAAGCACTTGACTGCTAACCAGAAGGCTGGCGGTTCAAACCCACCAGCCACTCCTCGGAAGGAAGGTTGGGCAATCCTACTTCCGTAGTGATACTGCCTTGGAAACCCAAGGAGGGGTCGCTATGAGTCAGGGCCGACTCGATGGCACATAACAACAACAACAACAACAACAAGGTTACAAGGGCAATATTAAGTAATTCACTGCACTACAGGCACTTCCTTAAAAAGTTGGAAATAGAAATACAATATGATCCAGAGTTCCCACCAGTAGGTATATATCCTAGAGAAATAGGAGCTGTGCATGAACAGATATATGCTACCCATGCATCGTATTATTAACAATAGCAAAAAAAAAAGTGGAAAGAATCTAAGTGTCAATCAACAGATGAATAAATGAATAAACTGTGGTATATACACACAGTTGAATACTATGCTATGTTATAGAATAAAGATGAATATATGAAACACTTTATGACATAGCTGAAACTGGAGGACATTTTGTCTAGTGAAATTAGTCAATTACAAAAGGACAAATAAAAAATGTATGGGACCACTACTATACAAAGTCAAGAAAATATTTACTTTTGGAAAGAAACATATTTTGAAGGCTACTAGAGATTGGAGGAGAAGGGATGGAAGACCAGTAACTAAAATGTACACATCTATTTACTTGGGTGAAAGGAAATGCAAAATACAGTAAGAGGGAAGTCAACAAAAAATGATCAATGCAAAGGATGATATTGGGAGGAGCACAAGAATTAATGGCAATGAAGGTAAATCTATTACATATATTATCCTGCAATAACAGTAAGAACCATAACTACTAATGTATTCATAGATATACACATTAATTGAACAAAAGTCAAAAGGCAAATGAAGCTACACCCATAATATGTATATGTTTGACAGAGACTATTTCTAGATATTTATTTATATGAGCTGCAAATATATCCCTGAGTATAGTAGAGCATACAGGGGCAAAATTATCTGTAACCAAACATCTTGAGAGAATGAGTTGCTGAGTCTGGGAGTTCAGGACCATAGTATAATGGAAAATCAAGGCCAATTGTCTTAACATAGCCTACAAAAACAATGTCTATATCCTACTTTGATGAATAGCAACTGAACTCTTAAAAGCTTATTGACAGAGTTCCAGTAGAATGGCAGAATAGGCAGAAAGATTGCACAGACCTTCTTCAACAAAGAAAAGGGGACCAATTAACACAGATACAGAAGATAATCCTGGACTCCTAATCTTGGAAAGAAGGATATAGAAATAGACTAAACTCCAACTAGCAGAAAAATTTGCTTGAAAACACCAAAAAAGGAGACATACGTAGCTGTGGTCTGGCAGTGATCCTGATGGCACAGACAGCTTGGATATTGCTGAGTGGTGGTAGCCTCTAAGAATCAACCTAAAAATCAACACTGCTAGCCAGGGACTGCACAGAGTACTGCTCTGGTGGCTGGTGAATAAAAGAGGAAGCACCGAAGAGCAAGGCGGGCTGAGCTGTGGACTTTTGCCTGTCCAGAGGGTGCAGCCATTTTGAATGCTTACAAGTGATTTGACCATTTTGAATATTTAAAGTGACAGCATTCTCCCAGACTCCAGGCACTTAAGAACAGGTTCTATTTGCTGGGAACCCCAAGGAAATTCTGGACTTGGACACTGGAAAGGTACGACATTCCCCTTGTTACTCTTACATCCCACACCTTCTTGATGAATAGAGGTGTGGCCATCCCTCAGTCCCACTACTTCTAGGCTGGCAGGAATTCCAACCCAGTCTCTGTGTTCAGAGGGAGCCTGGGTGCCCTGCTCCACCCTACCCCCATTTTTTTCTTTTTTTTTTGTTTGTTTGTTTTTGTCTTTTTTAAAACTACTATTATTATTACTTTTGTCCTTATTATTATTTTTTTTTACTCTTCCCTTCCCAGGTTCTAGTTTTTAGCTTTTTTTCTTTTCCCTGTACCTGGTTCTGATTTGTTCTTCTTTCTCACGGTTAACTCCATTGCTTGTTATTCTTTTGGCATTTTTCCCATTTTTTATATTTGTTATTCTCCTGCTCTATCTTTTTTCTCTTATTGACCTTTCCCCAGATATTGCAGTGTTTTTTTTGTTTTTGTTTTTGTTTTTGGTTACTATTCCTGTGTGATTACATGGTGTGTTTTTTCTCCATTTGCTTTTACTTTCTTTGATAGTAATTTAATTGTTATTTTTGTCTAACTGAATGGGAGACAACAATGGTCCCCGTATGATACAACTATACCCACACTGCCTGCAGTTTCACTTACTGAGTGAGAGCCACCACTTCCTTCTACACCAATAAGACAAAGACAACCATCCACCTAGAAGAGCCTGACTCACCCTTAGCTGCTCTTCACAAACAGTTAAAAGAGATCTAAATACAACAAGGTCACAATGTCTTGAGGAAATAGACCATCATAGTCCACACAAAGAAGCAAGATAAAGTGGTAGAAACAAGGGAGCAGGATACAGACCCAGAACACATCCCTGAGGAAGAAGTAACATTGGAACACCCTGATAAGGATGTCAAAAGAATTATATTTAGGTCTCTTCAAAGGACTGAGAGACAGATCAAAGAAAACACAGACAAAACCCTAGAAGAATTTCAGAAGAAAATATAAGAACAAAATGACAAAATAAATGAAAAATTAGAAATGATTAAAAATCAACAGATAGAAATTTAGAAGTTTAATACTAAATTGTCAGAAATAGATAACACATTGAAAGGGCAAAGGTGTAGAATTGATGCAATGGAAGACAGAATTAATGAGATTGAAGACAAATAGCTGAACACTTCTTTGGAAAGGGATCAATCAGAAAACAGATCAAAACAAAATGAAGAAAGCCCAAGATTCATGTAGAATACCATAAAAATACATACATACATACATACATAACCTACAATGTCATTGGAATTCTAGAATAGAAAGAGAAAAATAAAACCACTGAGAAAATTGTCCAAGATTTATTGGAATAGAACTTCCCTCATACAATGAAAGATGAGAATATATCCATTCAGGGAGTCCAACAAACACCAAACAGGATAGACTCCAAAAGAAAATAACCAAACTCATCAAAACCAAAGACAAAGAAAGAATCCTGAAGGCAGCACAGAAAAAATAAAAAGTGACTTACAAAGGAATACCAGTAAGAATAAGGTCTGATTTCTCAGCAGAAACCATGCAAGCAAGATGGCAATGGGATGGTATATATAAAACACTGAAAAAGAAAAATTTTCAACCAAGAATTATATACCTGGAAAAATTTTCCCTCAAATATGATAGTGACTTTAGGAGATTTCCAGATAAGCAGAAACTAAGGGAATTTGTTAAAACCAGACAAACTTTACAAGAGATACTAAAGGGAGTTCTTTGATCAGAGAATCAATAATAGCAAACAACAACTGACCATTAATACACAAGATGACATAACCCAGAAACCACAGCTATTGGTATATCCAAAGTAAAATAAGCTTACAATATTGTAAATAGGGAACCAGAGACACTGAATGGCAAATGACAACAACTACAAACCAAAAAGAGGGAAAATACTGTGTAGTTACAGAACTTCTAAATAGTGAGGAAGTCAAGAGAGTTATGAGATAGAATGGACTGTTATAAACTCAGACAGAAAATTTTAAATCACAGGGTAACCTCAAAGAAAAATGACAAGCCTTCAAATCACAATAAAAAAGAGGACAAGCACAAATATTCAGCAAATACTAAAACAACAGCAACAAAGGAAATAATAAAATGATCCATAAACATAATGAGCTCAGCACAGAAAATAATATGGAACAAAGAAATCAGGGACACCTTGAAAAAGCACATAACAAAATAACAGCAACCAATTCATAGTTATCAATAATTACATTGAGTGTTAATGGATCAAATGCACCACTCAAGAGATGGAGAGTTGCAGGTTGGATAAGAAAACAAAATCCATCAATATGCTGTCTACAAGAGACACACCTTAAAGACAAAGACAAAAATAGACTAAAAATCAAAGGTTGGAAAAAGATATATCACACAAATGGCAACCATAAAAGAGCAGGAGTGGCAATATTAATTTCTGACCAAATTGACTTTAACAGAAAAACCATCATACAAGACAAGGAAGGACATTATATAATGATTAAAGATTAATTGAACAAGAAGATATAGCCATAATAAATATCTATGGACCCAATGAAAGAGCCCTAAAACACATAAAGCAGACTTTAAAGGAGTTGAAAAGGCAAATGTATGACCTCACAGTCATAGTGGGAGACTTTAATACACCACTTTCAATGAAAGATAGAACTGGAAAGAAACTCAACAAAGACACAGAAGAGCAGAAAAGCTAAACAATAGAATCCACCAACTTGACCTTATAAAGGCATCTAGAGAGCACTTCATGCAACAACAGCACAATATACATTCTTCTCTAGTGCACATGGAGCATTTTCCATGATAGACCACATGTTAGACCATAAAGCAAGTCTTAATAAATTTAAAAGCATTGAAATACTTCCAAGCATCGTCAGCCACAGTAGTCAAAACTGCCTGGTATTGCATAATGCCAGGTATTGTATAATGACAGACACATAGACCAATAGAATAGAATTGAGAATCTAGAAATAGATCCATCGACCTAGGGTCAGCTGATCTTTGACAACATGCTGAAATCCATTAAATGGGAAAGAGAATGTTTGTTTAATAAATAGTGCTGGCAAAACTGAATATTCAATTGCAGAAAAATGAAACACGATCTGTACCTCACACTATACACAAAAACGAACTCCAGATGAATCAAAGACTTCCATGTGAAACCTAAAATTATGAAGTTCCTCAAGAAAAAACTAGGGGTAAATTTAGGGGCCCTAATATATGGCATAAATAGACTATCAAGCATAACCCAAAATGCACAAACAGCAAGATAAACTAGATAATGGGATCTTCTAAAAGTTCATTTTTCATGTGTCCAAAGCCTTCTTCAAAAGTCAAAAGAGAACCTACAGATTGGAAAAAAAAAATATATATATATTTGGCAATGACATATCTGACAAGGGACTTACTTATTTCTAGAATTTATAGAAAACTCCAACACCTCAATAATAAAAAGACAAATAATCCAAATAAAAAATGGACAGAAGACATGAATAAACACTTCACCAAGGAGGATATTCAGGCAGCTAACAAACATATGAAGAAATGCTCATGATCATAGCCATCAGAGAGATGCAAATCAAAGCAACAATGAGACACCATCTTGTCCCAACACTAGTAGCAAATTTCAACTAGACAGAAAATAACAAAAGCTGGAGAAGATGTGGACAGATTGGGACTCTCATACACTGCTGGTGGGACTGTAAAACTTGGAAAGGAGTATTGCAATTCCTTAAAAAGTTGAAATTAGAAATACCATTTGACCCAGCCATTCCATTACTAGGTATATATCTTAAAGAAGTGAGAGCCATGACGAGAACAGATATATTAACCCATATTCATCACAGCACTATTTACAATAGCCAAAACATGGAAAGAACCTAGGTGTCCATCAACTGAGGAACAGATAACCAAACTATGGTGCATACACACAATAGAATATTATGCAACCCTAAAGAATAATGTAGAATCTGCAAAATACCACATAATGTGAATGAACTTGGGGGACATTATGCTCAGTGAAATAAGTCAATCACAGTAGCATAAATATTTTATTAGTGCATTATTGTAAAGTCAAGGAATGGTTTATATATGGAAGGAAATTTTCTTTGTTGGTTACCAGGGGTGGGAGGGAGGGTAGAGAGCACTGTTAAGAGAGGTAGAGATAAGTATTGATTTGGGTGAAGAGAAGGGCAATGTACCAAATGTGAGTGATCAACATGGTGGCATTGAGGAAGAGGAAGACATAGA
>NW_006921807.1:5551404-5570457 GCF_000298275.1 Orycteropus afer afer | reverse complement strand
GTCTCTCCTCATCCAGAGCAAAGATGAATGAAGAAAAACCAAAGACTTGTGGAAACAATTAGTCCTAGAGACTGATACACCACATGATCTACAGCCTTTATGACTATGAGACCAGAAAAAGTAGATGGTGCCCAGCTACCACTGTCAACCACTTGGAGGGGGATCTATGTATGAAATCCTGGATAGAGAGGGACAACAATGTGGAACAAAACTCAAAGTAATTTGAGAAAAACAATAAGGGGGGGACCAGATTTGCTGGTCTGATAGAGACTGATGGAATCACTGAGACAATAGCCCTCAGCTGCCCTTCAGGGCTGGAATTGAACCCACACTTGTGACTTCCAGCCAGACAAAAGACAGGCATATGAGTTGAACATTTACCTGATGTAGATATACTCCTTGGAGAGAACAACCATGGAGAAAAAGGGCTGTTTATGCACAGAGAGACAGCTCAGGGGCAAGAGTGCATGGAGAGATGGACATAAGGATGAGGTAACTATTGGGAAGAAATGGGAGGACATGTGTTGCATTGGGCTAAATTACAGGCAATGTCATGAGACAAAGTGTATGCGAACTGCTGTATGGAAAGTAAATTTGCGCTGTAAACTTTCACCCAAATGACAATTAAAAAAAAAAAAAAGAGCTTGTAGACAGCCATCTAAGGTAAAACTAGTGATCTTTCCCTGACCAGAGCAATGTAGAGTTAAGAAAGTCCAAGACACATGGCAATAATTACTCCAAAGGTGTAACAGACCATAAGAACTGCAGTCTTCACAATCTTGAGACCAGAAGAACTATAGGATGCCTAGCTACCATTGTCTACCATGCTGAAATGGATCACAATAGGAGGTCCTGTAAGGAGAAAGAAATGTCTAAGAAAACTCAAAATAATAAAAGTAGATCATGTTTACTGATCAAATAGAAACTGGTATAATCCCTGAGACTATGGTCCTTGGTCACCCTTTAAACCTTTAAGCAATTCCCATGGCTTAACTTTCAACCAAAGAACACACAGACATATAAAGCAAATAATAATACCAGGGAAGTATCCATTCCTTAGAATAACTGGCCTTACAAAATCAAAGGATAGTATTTGCCCTCAAAAGATCAATCTCAGAAGTCAGGAAGGGCTAGGAAAGAAATATAAATGGAAATGGTAAGCACAAGGAAGAAATGGGAAGAGTGCTGTTACACTGTAGGTATTGCAATCAATGTCACAGATCAAAATGTGTATGAACTGTTGAATGGAAAACCAATTTCTTCTGTAAATTTTCACCAAAACTGCAGTAAAAAGTTAAAAAGAAAAATAATGTGTTTAACTACAATTACTCTTTTAACTGATCTTTCTATAGAAAAGCTTCAAATCTATGCTATTAATGCGGTAATATTTTTTTTTTCCCATTTGTTTCTTCAAATTAACAAATTAAACTTATGTAATATGGGAGCTCTGGTAGCATAGTGGCTAAGGCACTTGCCTGCTAACCAGAGGGCTGGCAGTTCAAACCCACCAGCCACTCCTCAGAAGGAAGGTTGGGCAATCCTACTTCCGTAGTGATACTGCCTCAGAAATCCAAGGAGGGGTCGCTATGAGTTGGGGCCGACTCGACGGCACATAACAACAACAACAACAATATATATATTTTCTTAGCTATTTTCCACACATATTTTCTTAGACTAGGTTTTCTAGAGAAACAAACTAGTGAAGCAGAGAGAGAGAGGGAGAAAGTTAACTCAAGAAAATGGCACATGTGCTTGCAGAGGCTGGCAAGTCTCCCCAGTCTGTGCATCAAACGTTAAGCTAGAGACTACTCACTCATGACTCTGCAGGGGTTGGCACATTCAATATTGGCAGGAAGTATAGCAGGCTGCTGGCTGCTGAGGTTGATAAATCCCCAGATCTGCAACTTAAATTGGCAGATTGTTGGCACACAAGCGGTGAGGAGAAAATCCCAAGATCAAAAGGCTATTGGTTCAGGTCCAGGAACTGGAGATGATGAGAGGCCAAATACAGGATGCAAAATGAACAAAATGCAAGAGATATTTCCCAAAGCTTTTCCATATATACTGGAAGCAAACTGTATTCTAAAAGCAACTCCACTTCAACTAATTATTGATCATAGAATATTCTGCCACAAAGGCAACTGTATTAAATTTCTTCATGGGAAGTAAATACATCATAACTGCAAAGCCACTCAAAATCACAGCCCAGGCAAATTGACACACAGCCTTAACTACCATACATAATATGCTCTATAATTATTTTGCAGCATCCATTTTTAGCTAATTTAAAAAATAAGTACATGAAATTAACCATAATGTTCTTTGCTATTATTTCAGTCTGTTTATTCATTTTCTTTGTATGTTTCTTATCTGATTTTCCATTCCAAAAATGGAATTTCTCTTTTATGTATCTTTTGAACTTGGACAACATTCTTCTCACCTTTTCTGTAGTAAATATTATTTTCTTTAAACATCCATTATCTTTTATTTGAGAGATTTTATTTTATTCTTCATTATTAAGGGGAAGATAAAACATTCCAAAGTAGAGTGCCTGGAACAATGAACTCTTATGAATTCCTTGCTGATGTTATCATGTGTAACCACAATCCACTTCCACTAACTCCCAAAATTATTTTGAAGTAATTCAAAGTTCTGCTATTTTGTATGTTTCCATTGAGATATCATTCTCTAAAGGATAAAACTATAGAAATGGAGAATAACTAACTAGTTGTCATAAAAAAGGAGCAGGGTTTGAAGTTGTTGTTGTTGTTAGGTGACATCAAGTTGACTCCAATTCATAAGGACCACATGTACAGCAGAACAAAACACTTCCCAGTCATGTGCCATCCTCACAATCCTTGCTATACCTGAGCCCATCTTTTCAGTTATTGTGTCAATCTATCTCATTGAGGATCTTCCCCCTTTTCATCAACTCTCCTTTACTGAGCAAGATATTCTTCCCAGGGTATGGTCTCTTCTGAAAACATGACCAGAGTCAATGAAGTCTGGCCACTCTTGCTTCCAAGGAGCATTCTGGCTGCACTTCTTCCAGGACAGATTTGTTAGTTCTGCCAATCCATGGTATTTTCATTATTCTTTGCCAACACCACAACTTAGAAGCATCAACTCTTCTTCAGTGTTCCTTATTCACTGTCAGCTTTCACATACATGTAAGTCTATTGAAAATGCCATGGCTTGAAATAAGTCAATCACAGAAGGACAAATATAGTATTAGTTCATTATTGTAAAAAGTCAAGGAAAGGATTATATATGGAAGGAAACTTTCTTTGTTGGTTACCAAGGGTGGGAGGCAAGGAGAAGGAGAACTGCAAAAAAAAAAAAAAATGCATTGACCCATGTCACTTTAGCTTTGTGTATTTCATTGTACATAAATTGTATTTCTATAAAATGCATTTTAAAAAAATAGTTTCATTAATGACATATGAATCATAAGACCAATAAATGTTGTACTCCTCCAAGAAAAAAAAAAAAAAAGAAAATACCATAGCTTGGGTTTGGTTCACCTTAGTCTTCAAATAGACATCGTTGCTCTTTCACACTTTAAAGCACTCTTTTGAAGCAGATTTTCCCAGTGCAATACAGCATCTGACTTTTTGACTGCTGCTTAGATGGGTGTTAATTGTGGATCCAAGTAGTATTAAATCATTGACAACTTCAAGATTTTCTCCATTTATCATGATGCTGCTAATTTTGAGGCTGGAGTCTATGCCATCAATGTTTCAAATGCCAGCAGGGTCACCCATGGTGGACACATTTCAATGGAGCATCCAGACTAAAACAGACTTAGAAGAAGGAAAGGACCATCTGCTTCTGAAAGAACTGACCAGTGAAATCCTTATGAATGGCAGTTAAACACTGTCAGATATATTACCAGAGGGTTTGAGATGAGAGCTGAGTGAGTATTACAAAGAAGTATAAGACCAGTTATTTTGTTGTATGGGACTATCTGATATCTTGATTTCTGTGGTGGATGCACAAATTAGTACATGAGCTACAATTGTATATAACTATACATGGATATAGGAGCCCTGGAGATGCAACAGTTAAGCACTTTGCTGCTAACCACAAGGTTGGTGGTTCAAACCCACCAGTTACTCCACAAAAGAAAGCAGTGGCAGTCTCCTTCTGTAAAGATTATGCAGTTGAAATCCTATGGGACAGTTCTACTTTGTCCTTTAGGGTTCTGGGTTGGAATTGATTTGATGGCAATAGATTTGGTTTGTTTTGTTGGATACATACATATACAAATAAATTCAGGTTTAAAATTTTAATATGATCTGCAGTTAACAGTAATGTCAGTTTCTTAGACATATTATTGTACAATTATATAAGATTTCACAACTAGGGAAAGTTAGACACTTTGTACTATTTTTCAATATCCTTTGAATATTTAATTATTTCAAAATAGAATTAATTAAATAAATTTAATTAGATTAATAAAAACTTAAAATACTTAGGAAAATATTTAATGAAATAACAGGAAGACCTTTCCATTCAAAATTTCAAAACATATCTCAGGAACATTAAATGATATTTAAATAATTGGTGAAATAAACCATGATCATAAATCGGGTCATTTATTATTATAAAAATATCAATTTCTCAAAATGAATCTACAGATACAGTAGTTTGGGATAAGATTCTAGACAAAAAGAGGTATTTAAAAATAGTTCAACTTTAGATTGTATGTTAGGTAGCTCTCTCACAAGATTTGCTCACAGATTAGAAGTAGCATGTGAGAGAATTAAAGGAGTAAAGGAAAACATCCAAGTATTTTTGGCTGAAATAGCTGAAGGTGTGAGTGGCATTTTGCTCCTATAAGAAAGACTACAGGAGAAGTAAGGTTTTGGGGAAGGAATAGGAACTCAATTGGACCTTATAAGCTTAAGAACCCTGTAAAACAAGAGGAGATGCCTCATAAGCATTTGAATGTGTGCCTGTATTTTAGGGGAACATTCTAAATGGGAGATATATATTTGGGAGGCATTGGGGTGAGGTGATATTTAAAGCAATAACAGAGTACATTGAGTAAAGAAGAAAGCTAAGGCTGCATCTTAAGACACTCCAGAGGTTAGAGGTTTACAGATAAAGAGGTATTAAAACAACAACAACAACAAAGATTGAGATGCCACAGTCAACCACCCTGATGTAACACAGTGTTGGATTTGTGGGCTTAGGACCATGGTCAGAGGGGACATCAAGCTTAATTGGCATAACATACTACCCAAAAACATTGTTGTACATTCTGCTTTGATGAGTAGTCAGTGGGGTCTTAAAAGCTTACAACCAGCCATCTAAGATGCAATAATTGGTCTCTCCTTGTCCAGAGCAAAGAAGAATGAAGAAAACCAAAGACACATGGAAACAATTAGTCCAAGGGACTAGTGAACCATACAAACCTCAGCTTACATGACCATGAGACCAGAAGAACTAGGTCATACCCAGTTACCACTGTCAACCACCTGGAAAGGGATCCTGGCAGGAGATCCTGGATAGAGTGCTCCCACTCAAAATCATAAGAAAGATCAGGCTTAATGGTTTGATCCAGCCTGGTGAAACCCCTTGAGACTATGGTCCCTAGTTACTCTTCAGGCCTGGAATTGAATTCACTCCTGGGAATTTCAGCCAAAAAATAGACAGGCGTATAAGGTGAACATTTACACCAAGTAGTTACACTCCTTAAAATAATCAATCATGGGATATTAGAAGGGCAGTAGTTGCACAGGGAGATAGTTCAGGGGACAGGTATGCATAGGAAAGAAGGACTCTTCCAGGTAACTACAGGGAGGAAGTTGGAAAAGAACTGTTACATTGTAGGGTTTGCAGTCAATATCATGAAATAGACTTATGAACTGCTGTACGGAAAATGAATTTTTTTCTGTAAACTTTCAACCAAATCACAATAAAAGTTAAAAAAAAAAAAAAATTGAGAAACATCAAGCAATGACCAAGAGGAAGAAACAAGGGAGGTGGTGTCCTAGAAGCAAAGTTTCAAATTGGAGAGAGTGATCACATCTGTCAAAAGTGGTTAATATTCAAGGAATGTGCAGACCAATGTTTTATCCTTAAATGTAGTATTGTAGAGGTTATGATTGAGCCAAATGAAAGCAATTTTCTTGGAATGGTAAAGTTAAGAGTTTAGTTATAATACCTATCAGAATGACACACCACAATCATTTTGAATTGAAAAAAATTATTTAAAAGATGTTTGTAACCAGATGTGTTATGAAATATCAATTGTTTTATTATTATAGGTAGGTGATATATATTTATGTATTTGACAAAACTCCAGTAAAGCATTAAATAACACCTGTAATCAAAACATTAATATGTCTGCAGGGAAATATATGAAAGTTCATACTAATTAGGATATGACTATAAATAGCTATACATCAGTTTCTGTCCGGTTTTGCTGCCAAATGAGTTTAGGTTAGGTCAGGCCAAGTTTGCAACCAGATGAGGTACAAAATCTTTTAATTTTCAGAGCCTTTTGAATTTTAGCTTAGGGATAAGAGATTTGGGATGTATAGAAGTGGGATAGTGAATGAAAAATGAAATATATCATAATTTATGGAAAGAATTAAAGAGCACATGTTGTTGTTGTTGTTAAGTGCCGTCGAGTCGGCCTCAACTCATAGTGACCCCTCCTTGGGTTTCCGAGGCAGTATCACTACGGAAGTAGGATTGCCCAACCTTCCTTCCGAGGAGTGGCTGGTGGGTTTGAGCAGTCAAGTGCTTTAGCCACTATGCTACCAGAGCTCCTAAACGAGAGTAGTCAGCATGACTGTATTTGTATCCAACCACATTCACTGGTACTTTCACTTCTCAAAGACAGCTGTGTTGGAATGAACCATGCGTGGTTATTTCTAGGCAAACTGTGAAAGAGGACATGGGAAGTAATTATATATTCAGGAGTGTGATTGTAATGATGAAACTTGGAATCTTAACTAGGTAGGGAGGGAAATGAGCTTTAACTACAGGTGCAAGATAGTTATTAGGTGGGGGAATTGGACTGAAATCTTTGTGGGGTTCAGTGTAAGAATAGGCTGAGTATGGGGAGTGAGATTGAAAAATAAGAAGTGAGGTTCCAGAATAGGATTTCAAAGAGATTATAAGGGGTACAGGTAGTGATAATGGCAAAGTCACTGGTATTAACCGTGGGAGTTAGTAACCAAGTCAAGGAGGAAAACAAGTTCATTGGAGGAAAGAAAGTTAAGGTTATTGGAAAGAACAGATGCTTGGATACTGAAAACACAACAGTTAGTGTAGAAATAGGGATGAAGAGAGGAAGGAAAGAGTAAGTCAGCACCCAAAATATTGAGAGAAGCGAGGAGAATTAGTCCTCTGGAGGCAACTGCTGCAAGGCTAGCAATCTATTGTCCATATTTAAACTAATTTTTTCTACCTTCTTTAAATTTTTGTTTTGACAACGATTTTCCTTCTTTTTTGATTGGTACTTTAGCAATTTGATCTTTACAGAACATTAATTCATTCTACTTGGTAAATTATTGTTTCATTAATATTATTAAACTGTGATAAAATGGTTAAAACTACCAAAGCTCATTAAAAAAAAAAAAAAAAAAAACCTTAAGGAATTTTAAAATGAAAATTCAATCTATTTTCATGTACACATTCTAATCTCTTTTATTGTAATATTCAAAGTGATGCAAAATCAGCAATGTCCATAACTTATTAGTTCAGCATTTTCCAAGCTCTTTAAAGTTGAAACTTTCTCTTAAAGTTTTAAACCAGTAAATATGAAGACTGACCAAGAAAGTTTAATGAACAGGGTTAATCAAATGGAAATTTATTCCTGATGTCTCTGTATAAATTGTCGAGGTAAGTCCTGACCTGTCCATTCTATTCAGTATAGAGAGAAATAGTCATCGCTTGTTTGTTTATTCATTCCATTATTTTTTTAATGTCTTTGGAAGAAAAGTAACCAGACTAGTAAATGAAATGTTAGATTTATGATCTTTTAATCAAATACTTAAACAATGATTGTTCTTATTTTTATAGCAAAGAATCTCCAGAAGCAATATTTGAAGTAATTATATTGTCCAAAATTGTGAAACTAGGAAGTTGCATTTTAAGTCACAGTACAAATCTCATCAGACATGAATGTTTGCATAAATAATAGAGCTGACCAATTTTATGCCTCCTTAATAATGCATTCTTAAATTTGTTTTTAAGTTAAGGGTAGCATTTGTTTATTGATCATGATGCATTATCCACATTCTGGAAAGCACTCAGCAGTTTGCATCTTCTCTTTTAATTCTGAATAATTCAATGAGTTAAATGAGTTGTGCTAATTTTCATTAAATTTTTTTTCCATATATACCTGAAGGATAGCGAGTATAGTACCTATCAGAATTATAATACCTATCGGAATGACATATCACAATCATTTTGAATGGAAAAAATATATTTAAAAGATGTTTGTAACCAGATATGTTATGAAATATTCAGGTTTTTTTTTGTTGTTGTTGTTATAGGTAGATAATATTTATTTATATATTTGGTATTAACTACAGTATGAGCCTAGTACCATTGTGTACCAATTTTAAAACTTATGTTGACTTTCAGGCACATAACATATGTATTTTTATATGTGGTTACAATTCTCCTGTGATATTTATATCAAGCCTTTTATTATATGAATAGAAGCTCTGGTAGCACAGTGTCTAAGATATCAGACTATTAACCAGAAGGTTGGTGGCTTAGAACCACCAACCTTTCCACGGAAGGAAGACTGGGCAAGCTACTTCTGTAAAGATTTACCACCTCAGAAACCCTAAGGGGATAACTATGTGTCAGAATTGACTTGATGGCAGTGAGTTTGCTTTGGTTTAGTTTAGTATATGAATTCTTAAAGAATTTTTGTTGTTGTTGCATAATGTAAACATTATAGAACATAATTTTGTACATAAATTCATAAAAAATTCTGTTTAAATAGATAAATGATGAATTTCTTTAGACAAATACACTTACCTACAAGATATTACTGTTAGTTATTTTAAAGTTGAAATCAAATTTTAAAATAATTTTGACTCAGATTTAAATAAAACAATTTTAATATACACAGAGCTACAGAATATTTCAGCATAATTTTATGGAAACATTGAAAATAATGTTAGTTGACTATTTTATAGAAATAAAATATTTTAAATAAGACATGAAGCTCCATGGAATTAAATTCCAACTCCTTTGGAATTTAGTAAGCAAGAAAAACTAAAAACAAGAAAACACTGATGATCTATTTTCATCATCAGAATATTTATGCAGGGTAAAAGGGGTGATCTTATTCTGAACCAAGTAAATCTCTACTTCTTTATTTCAAAATGTAATGTAATTTTTCTAAAATTATACTTGCAATTAATTCAGTGTGGCAAAAATACATGTTATACAATTTGAAGATTAGCCTTCTTCAAATACTTTTTACTATGCTGTAATGAATAAAAACTATATTGATGGAATACATTAAAATAAAAATGAAAAACTTTTCATTTTTGAAAATAGATATATGCTTTAAAAAGCATAAAATCTAGCATTATGAGTAAGTTTACATTATAACCTTTTTGTAATAAAAGACAACTTTGATAAAGGAATTTATATGATCCAACTATGTCTTTTTTATTCTTTTGGAACTACTTGCAAATGTAAGTGAAAAATGCCAAGAATATTGGAAATAAATTTGAAATTTAAATTATGATAGCAATATATTCATATCTTGCTACTATTTTTATTTGAAATGTAATCTTGAGAGACTTTTCTTACCACTAAATGGCATAAAGTCAGGAAGCTCACTTTTCTTTTATTACTGTTCAGTTAAAAATTCTGTAAATATCCATACTGTAGCAGTAAAATCTAATCATTTACTAAATTTAAATAATTAAATAAAATTATTAACTTTACCTTACAACTATTCCAATTCAATGCTTTTATCTGGCTAGAGTAAAAACATAGTAAGCATTTTAACTGAATTTAAATCACTAAAAATTAAAAATAGTTCAAAGTAGTGCTTACTAAGGAATTATTTCAAGCCAAACTTACAAACTTATAATAAAGTAGTCATTTGGAAGTTCAGCATGGAACTAAGTTCCTACTGAAGGACTTAATTACCAAATACTTTTGCTCACATTTTCTGAAGGTTATGATTAGAACCCATTAAAAAAAAAAAAAAAACTAACAAATTTAGATCTAAGTGAACAACAAGGTACAAGAGGTGATGAAAGGTCTTCCATGAAAGCACAAGGCCATAACCATTAAGTATCTTCTATGAGACTAAAATCATTTAAAAATCAATGCAAAATCTTTTAGCGAGTCAGTGTTCAGTAAAATACAAATAAAACTGCCAGGAAGAATGAGAGCTTCTGAATTTTGTATAAGGAAAACTAGAAGTTACATGGAAAATCATAGAGGGCAGGGAGACACTCAAATCATCCAGATTCACAACATATTTAGTTCTTTCAATACTTATTATAGTTGTTACTGAGCATTACTATAAGCATTCTTTTAATTTTCATATTCAAATTTCATTTTATGTTATAATAATGGCAATAGTTAATGATAAGTTGATAAAATTGTATAATTATTTTACTTATAAATTTAAAATAGACTGTTTTGACTTTCTAGTTGATAAGTGGGTATGAGATAGTAACAATTGTCAACTATTTGTGTAAAGAAGAAAAAAAGAGAAGTATTGCACTCATCATCTTGTCCTCAGAAATTATTACTCATACTCTCAGAAAGCATTTAGTTAAGCCATATGAAAGTATCAGTTGTATTCATGATATATGATTGACTATTTGAAATCCCTTATGGCTCAATCTGACATTAATTATGTTAATAATTAACCACTAGTGAGTATCTACATTTGTGAATCAATGTTCAATAGATTTTTATTTTATGTCAAAAATTCTCCTGGCAGAAGGAACTGTGTGATATTTTACAGAGTATTATAAATATTCCCAGAAAGCTATGGAGTTGTAACAATACAAGGTCATTTTATAAACCTACAAAAATGATGTACAAGCTATGAGTATAAAATCCTAGGATAATAAAATTAATTAAAGTTAGGAATATCATGAAAAGATCATGGAAGAGGTATAATTTAAACTGGACCCTAAGGAACAGGATAGTGTATGTTCGGTATGTTGTTGTTGTTGTTATGTGCTGTCGAATCAGCCCCGACTCATAGCGACCCCTCCTTGGGTTTCCGAGGCAGTATCACTACGGAAGTAGGATTGCCCAACCTTCCTTCCGGGAAGTGGCTGGTGGGTTTGAACCGCCAGCCGTCTGGTTAGCAGGCAAGTGTCTTAGCCATCTCGATAGCATGCATTTTGGGAGGCAGGGATATGTCTCATCTGTCCTTTTGTCTCTAGTACCTGAAAGTACAAGTGAATAAACTATCAATAAATGAAACAATAAGAATGAATAATCATGCTAAGTGAAAGAATCCAGATGTTCTCCCAAAAAGGGTAGATATTATGTGATTCCATACATATAAAACTCTAGAAGATGTAACCTAATCTATGGTGACAGCAAATGTAATCAAATGGAGCCATAGAGGTCTGGGGTGGTGGGAAGGGATGTGAGGGATGAAGGTTATAAGAAAATTTTAAATGTTCATTATCTAGGTCTGGTAATGGTTTCACAAATACATACAAGCATACCTCATTTTATTACAATTTGCTTTATTGTGTTTTGCAGATGTTGCATCTTTTACAATTGAAGATTTGTGGCAACTCTCCAGTAAGTCTTCTGGCACCATTCTTCCAACAGCATGTGCTAACATTGTATTTCTGTGTCACATTTTGTTAATTCTCACAAAATATTAAACTTTGTCATATTGCAAACTTAATAGAGAGCAAAAAAAAAAAAAAAATCAGTGGCCACCTTGATTAGGACTTACAGCAATCTTTTAGGACAGAGTAGAACTATCCCATAAGATTTCTAAGGCTATAAATATTTTGGAAGCAGATTGCCACATCTGTTTCCTGCCGTGTGGCTGGTTGTTTCCAACTAGCGACATTTTGTTTAGCAGCCAAGTACTTTATCCAGTGAACTATCAGAGTTTCTTTAATAGAGTATAGAATAACATTACTTTTATATGCACTGGGAAACCAAAAAAATTTTGTGACTCACTTTATTATGATATTCACTTTATAGCTGCTGTCTGGAACTGAACCTGTAAAATCTCTGAGGTATGTGTATCCATATGTTAAAACTTATTAATGTTATAAATAAAATATGTGCAATGAATTGTAAGGCAGTTACAATAGTATAAATACAAAACTGTCACTCCCATGAGCTTTGGGAACAAAATTTTAAAAAAACAAAAGAAATTAAAAATAGCTAATGATGACAATAAGGAGGAGGAGGGGGGACCGACCACAGGTACTTTTCAGCTCTTTCCAACAAGAAAAGCAAGCAAACTATTAACTTATTGGCATAACAGAGGTTTCCCAGCCATGAAATGGCCTTACTTGTATCTATTTCTCTACATTCCACAATAAAAAAAATAAAAAAAATATTTGAAAGATCAAAACTCTTTTGGCTTAGGAGAACATGAAACAAAATAGGGAAAACAAGTCATTTCAAACAATAATTTGGGAATGGCTTTTAAGACACTGTATGTACAGCATTTCCATGTCTTTTACAGAACTAGTTTCTTTATTCTTCACTTCCTATGTCCCATGGATAAAAAAAAAATCCCAAATTTAGCAAACTAAAATTTGTTAAACTCTGGTTTAGTTGTCATTAAATTGATATATTTGGAGAATAAACATTTTGGAGAATAAATATTAAAATTTGCATAGGATTAAACTCCAATCCTAATAACATAGAAACATAGGCCACTTTTTTTTTAACATCAGAAAACACAGATAAGCATAGATCTTACAGGGGGAAAAAAATATATTCAAAAGAAATGTCACATGCTGTGAAAGCAAAACAGCCTATTACTTCGTGAAACAAGGAAATATTGAAGCATTAAGTAATTAATTGCAAAATTTGTTAAACATTTATAGGAAGAAAACTCTAACCAAAAAAAGAGTCAAATAACAAATAGAATTTGAAAAATATACACTTAAACAAATGTAAATTGAAAATATCTAGAAAATATTGAATGTTAAATAGAAAACACAAATTCATTTTCTGAAATGAATGAACAGCTTTAAAATTTCATCAAAGTTGTTGTTGTTATGTGCCTTGGAGTCGGACCCTACTCATAGCAATCCCTCCTTGGGTTTCGGAGGCAGTATCACTATGGAAGTAGATTGCCAAACCTTCCTCTGAGGAGTGGCTGGTGGATTTGAACCGCCACCCATCTGGTTAGCAGTCAAGTGCCTTAGGCACTACACTACCAGAGCTCCTTTCATTAAAGTAGTGATATATAATTAAATCTACATTACTATTTTTGTTGTTAGTGCTGTTAGACTGTTTCTGACTTACAGTGAGCCAGGTTGCCCAGTCCTGCCCCATCCTCATGAAAATAATAGCAGAAGATATAAAGAGACTTGTAACAATTAAGTAATACGATTATTACACAATATACAAAATAATCAATCTCATTAGGAATCAAAACATATAAATTATATAAATTTAGTGACAATTAAAAACATTTTGTTTTGAATATTTACAAAGATAATCTCTTCCATGAACTGAGTGGGATAATAACTAGAAAGAACTTCATACATATTGTTATTATTCTTCAACAGCATTAGAATTTCAATAATCTTGACCCAGCAGTTTTATATTAGTAATGAATTGTTTAAAAAGAGGAGAAATGTGTAGACAAAGATACATGAACAAAGATGATCATTACAGGACTATTTAAAATAGGATTAGAATTGGAAACCATTCACATGTGCAATAGTAGCCTAATTGCTAATAAACTATGTATACATTTATGCTATGAAATATTGTGATGCTATTAACATTACAGAAAGTATCTCTGGTGTCCTAGTGGATAAACCCTGTGGCTGCTAACAAGAAGGTCAGTGATGGACACTCACCAGCGGCTCAGCCATTCCGCGGAAGGAAGATTTGGAAACCCAATGGCAGTAGCTTTGAGTTGGAATCAAGTCTATGAAAATGTTTTTTTTTTTTTTTCTTTTTTTTAAATGAAAAATGCAATGACTTCAAAAATTCTTGTGTTGCATGAAAATTGTATATACAATATAATTCAATCTTAAAAATATATATGCAATTAGCAATGGATATTTACATTTATACCTACAAAATAGTAAGGGTATTTTGAATGTTAGTTTTAATTTTCATATGTTTCCCATTAAATATATATATAGCTATCATAAAAGAAGTACAATTAATAAAGTTTGAAAGCAATAGTTTCAAGTACCAAACATTAGATAACATGAACTGAGAAATGTCTTTCCTTTCAAATACTTATTGAGTACAATCTCTGTGCTTGACACTCAGAGAACTATTGTACATATAAAATCATCTTATTCATATCTCCTATCTTCCACATGTTTAAAGTCTGGGTGATTATGTATGTATGTATAAGAAATTATAGGACCATTGAAATCATCAAACAACCTTAAAGTTCTTTCCAAAGAGTCTAATAGAAACAAGTTAATTAAAAAATAATAATACTTATACCTATATCATGAGTTGATGTTTTAAGTTGTGGTGGTTGTTGAAGAATACTGCAAGTACCATGGACTAACAAAACCAAAAATTACTGCCATCAAGTTGATACAACTCATAGCGACCTCTCCTCCTTGTGTTTCCAAGGCAGTATCTCTACAGAAATAGATTGCAGGGTATTCATTCTGATGGGTAGATAGTGGGTTCTGGTTAGTAGTCAAATGCCTTAGGCAATACTCTACCAGAACTCCTATGGACTGCCAGAAGAACTAACAAATCTGTCCTGGAAGAAGTGCAGTCAAAATGCTCTTTGGAAGTGTGAATGGCCAGACTTGGTCTCACTTTGGTCATGTTGTCAGAAGGAACTATTCCCTGGAAAAGGATATCATACTTGATAAAATAGAGAGTCAGCAAAAAAAGGGGAAGATCCTCAATGAGATGAATTGACAGAGTGGCTGCAACTATGGGCTCAACGATAGCAAAGATTCTGAGGCTGGTGCACAGCCAGACAGTGTTTTGTTCTGTTGTACATATGGTTGCTATGAGTTGGAGCTGACTGGACAGCACCTAAGAACACAACATATTGTATAAGTACACACACATACACACATACATGTGGAAGGTTCAATGATCAAATGAAATATGTACAAAGGTTGTTTATAGACAGCAGGGAACCACCAGGAAATGACAGATACACTCTGCCAATTAGGAAGAAAATGCCATTCTCAGTTGTGTAAGGTGATTCTACTGTTTGCTCCCACAGAAGAGAATTCTGCACAGAATATTGTGTTACTCTAACAACTGATTAGCATTTTGATGTGCTCCAAATTTGTTCACATGGAAATGAAATATTAAGGCAGACAGCAATTCAAAGCAATAGATGGAACTATTGCACAAAACTGTTTTTCTATAATTTTAGATAATTGGTTGCCAAGAAATGCACTCCAGATTATTTCCATCCTGTCTGTTTACCACAGAGGTAAGTCTGTAACGAGAAATAGATTTATACCTTGGGATCAAAGTGTTCCTTTTTTTGATTTAGTCTATTAAAAATTAGTGCAAAACCCAAGAACTGTACCCTTATTTAGTGAATGATGATAAAATATGGCTCAAGATTACTGAAGAGTGTTGAGATTCAATTCTCTTTTCACATAGTGAAGATGAAAATATATTACATATATTTTGTCAGTATTCAAAGAGAAGTTATCCTAAAATATGTAAATTAGACTTCTCCAAAACTTTTCTAATTTGTAACATTTCTTACTCTATTAATGGCTGTTAAAATGTTACTTTAGATCTAAACTGTATAAAAATACCTTATCATTCTTGATTAAGCTCAATATGAAATGTTCTTTATTTAACATACTGAAATAAAAATATTACATCCAGGTGATAAGACGAATGTGTTTGAAAAAGAAACAAACAAATGAAAAAAAAATTCAATAGTAAAGCAAATCACAAATAGTTGAAATGTGTTTAAACTGTGCTTAGTTCTAATTGTAAGGAGAAAATAACAGCTTACATTTGGGATATGCATTTGCTCTTTCTGTTCACAGTCTATTTGGTAAATGACCTCTTCCAGCACAGGCAATGTTACCTCAGTGCCTCATAAGTGCTAATGGACAGCCCCAAACTGCCACCTGTCCCCTCCAATGCCTCTTCTCTTCTGTAGCATCATGTTTAGGGCTCAATTGTTCATTTACTTTTTAAAATATAAAAGTAGGTTAATATATGCAACATGATGTTTTAGTATGGACACAAAGAAAGTCATTTTCCACTTTATCACACAAAATAACTATAATGCAGAGATCTCTTGGACCAAGGCACTTTGCAGAAAGGCAAACAAATCTTTGTTTTTCTTTCATACTCTATTCAACACGCATTTTTTACTTTTAAAATATATCTAGATTTTTTAAAAAAATGAATTTAATGCATTTGATCAGTATCACTAGCATTTCTTTTCTTTTGACCTTTTTTTTTCCTTTTGACCTTCTAATTTGAACTATTGACATTTCTTCATTTAAAAAATTATCTTACACTGCTAAACTATAGCAGACCAATATCATCCCAGTATTTCCTGAGACTCTGGCTTACCACAATTTGACAATGAAATACCACAAGAGGATAATGTAGTCTATTATCTTTCCAGAATGTATATTTTATGAGCTTTTAGGGTCTTCTATTGGTGTAGGTAAAGTGAATAATGCTTATTAAAGCTAACAATATAAAACCTCACACAGAACTTGGAGCTGTTGTCTGTTGGAAATACTGCCAAAAATAAGAGTCCCCAATTTGCTGTGTAATGAACTCTGAAACAACCACCTAACAAATGCATTTATAGGCAGCCTTATTTTTGTTTATTAAATAGCATGCTTTATTTCCCGATTTCCCTGAGTTGAGATTAGATTTTAATTAGTTAATTTTAGCATACCCCTTGTTCCAAAAGAGAATTTATTTTAATGTTTTCAAACCATAAGAGTTTTGAAACTATCCTCAGGAAAAAAACAAATTAAAAAATAATAATCACTGATTAATTTTGCCAAGTGTTATCAGGAAAATACATCTTTACAAAAGTAATTCACAACCCAAATGAGATTCTCAGTTTTCAAGATTGTTTTTCATAGTCTTTAATTATACGCATGCCTTGTATAATCCCTGAAGAACTGCTGGTCATAAAAGTGCTCAAAATGTATCCTCCAATAAAATGTCATGTTTATTGCTTAAAACTCTATAACTAGAAAACAAGTTTGAAATATGACCTAGGTAAAATTCTTAACCTCACTTTTTCTGCAACATTACTGGTGGTTTTGCATATGTAATTAGAGTCTGCCATATTTTGTGCTTTTACATTCCATATGTGATTTTAAACAGTTTAACAATAGAGTTGGTGTTCCAAAAAGAAAAATGTGGTGCATGAGAAAACCACAGATTGATTTATTATTCAAGATTTCAGCTAAGCTGCTTACAATATATTAACTTAGATTAAGAACATTGATTTTGAAGATCTGCAATCAACTGCACCAAACACATACATCAAGGATGTTCACCTGATTTAATTGATTGGTAATCCTAAACACGTTTTCTTACAAGGACAGTAATTTGTGGCGCAATTCTAAATGCTTTACAGTCTTTGACAGGATTTTGTGTATACAAGATAATAGTTGCCCTTTAGGAGATTACAACTCATGACAACCCCACTTATACTAGGGTTAAACTGTGCTTCAAAGTTTTCAGTGGATTTTTTTTCCCCCAATAGTAGGTTAACAGGCCTTTCTTTTGAAGTATCTCTCAATGAGCATGAACCTCTAACATTTCAATTAGCAGCCAAGTTCTTTAACTGTTTGTACTATCAGCCATTCCATATACAGGACACATTTTAAATAATTAAGTTATGGCTAAAGATACAATAAAAATCAGTTTAATAAATCACATTGCTGATTTACAGACTCATTTCCTAAAGAATTATCATTTTTAAATGTTGTTGTTATTAGGTTTCATCGAGTCAGCTCTGACTCATAGTACAACAGAATGAAACACTGCCTGGTCTTATGCCAGTCTCACAATCCTTGCTATACCTGACTCCATTGTTTCAGCCATGGTGTCAGTCCCATCTCATTGAAAGCCTTCCCCTTTTTCGCTGACCCTCCACTTTACCACGCATAATTTTCATTCTCCAGGAAATGGTCCCTTCTGAAAACTTGACCAAAGAAGGTGAGATGAAGTCACGTCATTCTCACTTCCAAGGAGCATCTGGCTGCACTTCTTCCAGGACAGCTATGTTAGCTCTTCTGGCAGTCATGATAATTTCATTATTCTTCACCAACAACTGAAAAGCATCAACCCTTCTTTGGCTAATTGTGTAAATCAATCACAGTGTAGCTTATCTACACTACTATGTATGTACCAATAACAAATTCCTTTTACAAATTATCCAATCTCATAAATATTATTTATATTAAGAAAAAAAATTCCAAGGAATTGATTTTTGGGATGAATAAAGGATTGCTTTATACATTTATTTGTTTGTTTGTTTATTTATTTATTATTTATTTCTACATAATATTTACTGTTATGGTAAATACTTCAAGTATATGCTAATTCTATTGGGTCAAGTTGTACTTCATCAAGGCAAAGTGATTTGCATGACAGTATTGATTTTATTCAAATGTATAAATTTGACAGTGTTTTTAATTGTTATTATATTTTTCCTATGAATTAATCTATGTTGAATACACATTCTATCTTAATATTACATATGTCCATAAATTAACTGGACTCAAAGATGATATATTTTCCCTGTCTAGAATTTTCACAAATATATAGAGTTTCCATTAGAAAAAAGCAAAGTATTTGTGTTGGATTGGGTTCTCTAGAGAAACACAAAAACCAGCAAAGTATATATATATATATATATATATA
>NW_006921807.1:5550431-5550883 GCF_000298275.1 Orycteropus afer afer | reverse complement strand
AACAAGGAAACTTAACTTATTTACAGATATCAACAATGTAGGCTAATAAGAATGCAGAATACCTTATGAATATTTTATGATTGAAAGAACACATCAGAAAGTCATGTTTTATTGATTTTTGGGCAACAGGCTACTGAGGAGGCAAGATTTTCCATAATTATCTGAGAAATTTCTCACTTGCTTTGACTTACTTAATTTGTGGAATATACTGACATGGAATCTGATGATTTCTTCAGTAACAAAGTGAAATTTGTATTTTATTCAAATATACCAGATGAGCAAAATTTTCAAAGTTTCACAGATTGACTAGAAAGAATTCAGTGTTGTGCTCAGGTTATGAAGGAGTTTCTCGGTGAGAGAAATATGCCAACACACGACAATGCAAAAGCAATAGGAGGGTTTACTAGCTAACTTAAGTTAGGGTCTTTGCTCTTACCAGATCAGTGGCTTGA
>NW_006921807.1:5548506-5550106 GCF_000298275.1 Orycteropus afer afer | reverse complement strand
TGTGATGCGTGCTGAGTTCGGAGGAAGTTCCTTGATACCTGCTGAGACTGGAGGGCAGATAAAGGCCCTAAGGAGTGTTTAGAATTCCAAAAGTCCTGTTAGTATTGCTGACACTAAAAGGTTTCTGGTTAAAGATTTTCCTGGAGGCTACTAGAACTCTGGCTTCAGATTAATTCACACAGGAGTTAACTATTTTCTCATTAGGAGTTATGCAAACTCAGAGAATGTCATGCTATAAAAATGCTAGTAAGATGCTCTGCGCATACAAAAAGCATTTCTTATGTTCTTATATGCCATAGAGCTGATTCCCACTCATAGTGAACCTATAGGACAGGGTAGATTTGCCTCCAGGATTTCTTAGGGAGTAATCTTTATGGGAACATCTTTTCCCATGAAACTGCTGGTGAGTTTTAACCCCAGACTCTGGTTATTTAGCCATTGTGCATTCAGCCATTGTGCCACCAGAGTTCCTTGTGAGCGTCTTATGCTGTTGTTTATGTGAAGTGCTCTCAAGTCAGCTGCAACTACTCACGACCTGATGCACCACAGGAGGAAACACTGCCCAGTGCTGCCCCATTCTCACTGTCCTGGCTGTGGTTGAGCCCATCATCACAGGCACTATGTCAATTCATTTTGTTGAGGGTCTTCCCCTTTTTTGCTGACCCTCTACTTTACCATGTATAATATCTTTTTTCCAGGGACTAGTCCCTTCAGACCATATAACCAAAATATGCGAGACAGTCTTGCTTCTAAGCATCATTTGGGCTGAATTTCTTCCAAGACAGATTTGTTCATTTTTCTGGCAGTGATGGTATTTTCAGTACTCTTCAACAACATAGCAATTCAAATACATCAGTTCTTCTGCAGTCTTCCTTATTCATTGTCTACCTTTCACATGCAGCTGAGGCTATTGAAGTATTTTCATGGCTATGGTCAAGCTCATTTCAGTTTTCAAAATGACATCTTTGCTCTTTAACAGTTTAAAGAGGTCTTTTTAAGCAGATTTGCCCAATGCAAATGTGTCATCTGATTTCTTTACTGCTGGTTTTGTGGGTGTTGATTGTACCTCCATGTAAAGTACAGTCCTGACCATTTCAATCTTTTCTCTGTTTGTCATGATGTTGCTTAATTGGCCCCATTGTAAGTATTTCTGTTTTCTTTATGTTGAAGTGTAATCTGTGCTGAAAGCTGTAGTCATTGATCATCATCATTAAGTGCTCCAAGTCATCTTAACTTTCAGCAAGCAAGATTATATCATCTGTATATCACAGGTTGTTAATGAATCTTTCTCAATCCTTTCTTCTTCTCATAGTCCATCTTCTTGTATGATTAGTTCAGAATACAGATTGAATAAATATGGTGAAAGGATACTACCCTGATGCACACATTTTTTTTATTTTAAGCTGTTCAATATTCCCTTGTTCTGTTCAAATGATTGCCTCTTGGTCTATGTACAGGTTCCTCCAGAGCATAATAAGGTGTCCTGAAATTCTCATTCTTGGCAATGGTATCCATAGTTTGTTATGATCCACACAGTCAAATGCCTTTACATAGTCAATTAAACACAGATAAACATCTCTCTGGTATTCTTTGCTTTCAG
>NW_006921807.1:5546379-5547488 GCF_000298275.1 Orycteropus afer afer | reverse complement strand
CATAGTAAAAGAAGGTTTTCGCTGAATGGAATTTGAATACAATTGAATTATTCCTTTAAGAGAAATTAAGGTAATTCATCATGGCAAGAAAATAGAACAGTATGACTCAAAAGTTTTATACTTCCATAATGCAATATTTAATTACAAACTTAAATGTAGAATTATGTAAATGCTAAATCACCCATATCAAACTGCCCTAGAAAATCTATTGTTAAGATAACTATCTTTATTTTTTAAAATATGAATACTTATGTCTATTTCATAGTCTTTCTTTGTATAATGTACCAAATTGATAAACAATTTCTTTCTTATGATGACTTCAACTTCTCCATACTGCAAATTAATCTTTTTTAGCACTCAGTTGAAAATGGAGCACAGTTGCTTACTATCTTCTTCCTGATATCGATTTCTTTATGCAATGACTTTGATTAATAGCTTTTTTTGGAGCTTGTCCCAGGAATGTTTCTCCACTAGAGACTTGAGGTAGCAAAATATATCTCTGGTTAAGCACTAATTTATAGAATTCACACAAGTTTATTTGTTCTTAAAATTCCAATGTTTCTAACATAAACTTAGAACTAATGCTAAATAAACATAAATACTGCTGTAAGTTAAGATTTTTCTCAGGTAGTACTTCTGAGACTGCTTTAACATACCTAAAGATGCTTGATTAAATTACTCAGAGTTTCTATTCCATAAAACATGACCAAGCAGATAGTAACAGTTACCACCAGGGCAACTGAAAAATCTCAGTAACGAGATTATGAGACATCTGATTACAACTGAGATAGCTTCCCAATAAATTTCTCAAAATCATTTTGATAAATTATATTGACACCAATTTAAATAAAAGGAATTTGCTCTAATCTGTTATAGCCTACAACCCTACACATTTCTTAGAAGGCAATTAATAAAATAAAAAATTTAAAATCAAATGGTCAGTATTAAACATTACTAATATTTGTTAGCAAAACTGATAATTTTTGATAAAAATATTTATGATTAGTGTCAATAAGACAATATAAATTGATGTCTTCTTTTGACCACAAAAGAGGGACTATTTATCTGCTTTCTGTGAAGTACGATTGTAGATGACTTTGTTGCCAATG
>NW_006921807.1:5541685-5545916 GCF_000298275.1 Orycteropus afer afer | reverse complement strand
AAAAAAAAAAAAATGAATTTAAGGGCAGAGTATTATGTGAACAAAAAGGACAAACATGTAACTCTACTTTGTAATATTAAAATATTTGGATTAAGGTCTACTGACTAGAAAAAAAATTGAATTGAGTATTTATAAAAGTAATAATGAATCAGACAAAAAGTTGGTGGGAGAAAAACATTTTGTAAAAAAAAAGAAAAAGAGTGTTCAAGGAGAAAAAGGTATAAAAAGAGAGGAAATTATTTAGAAAAATAAATCTGGAGCTTAGAGAAGAATATAGATGACAAGAAATAAAATTGGGGAAGGAGGCAGGAACAGAGATTTTGACAGCCTTCAATGAAAAAAAGAAAATTTAAACTTAATTTAAAAGATAATGGCAAAATCTTAGGAAGAAGAATTGTATTTCAGAAAACCTAGGTTATTTTTTTGAGAAATATATGGTTCAATCTGGATGGCACTACTCAATGAGTGGTTCAAGCATTTACTAACATATAGGTAGCAATTTAAGACATGACGCTAGATAAAGTTACTCAAGGAGGGAATGTAGAGTGAGAAAAGCAAGTAAAGAATTGCATGACACCTGGAAGAACTATAACACTTAAGAAAAGAGAGAAAGAGGAAGCAATAAATTATGCCAAATTAGTTAAACCAAATAAACTCAACTCAATTCAACTCACTGTCATCAAGTTGGATCCAACTCATAGCGACCCTTCCTTGAGTTTCCCAGGCAGTATCTCTAAGGAAGTAGATTGCCCAGTCATATCCCTTAGGCATTATGCCACCAGAGCTCCCATTTAAGGAGGCAGTATGCTAAAATGGAAGGAGCTCCAGTGGTGTAGTGGTTAAGGCATTTAACTGTTAAACAAAAAGTTTGGTGGTTCAAACCCATTAGCCATTCTGCTGAGGAAAGATGAGGTAGTGTGCTTCTGTAAAGATTTACAGCCTTGGAAACCCAATGGGGGTCTCTATGATTAGGAATTGACTCAATTAAAGTGACTTGGTTTAGGTTTATGTTAGTGCAAAGAACATCCAGTTAGAATCAGATTTGCTTGTATCCCAATATCAACTCTTCTACTTACTAACTTTATGGCTTTAAAAGCCAACTGAAAAAAATGTGACAACTTATGGAATTGTTGTTGTTGTTATGTGCCGTCGAGTCGGCCCCGACTCATAGCGACCCCTCCTTGGGTTTCCGAGGCAGTATCACTATGGAAGTAGGATTGCCCAACCTTCCTTCCGAGGCGTGGCTGGTGGGTTTGAACCGCCAGCCGTCTGGTTAGCAGGCAAGTGTCTTAGCCACTATGCTACTAGAGCTCCTAACTTATGGAATAATTTGTAATTTATTGAATAGTTTGTAATTTATTACTAAATTTAACTTCATCATAAAATAAATCCTGAGAGTCACATGATTTTTTTTAACTTATTTTTAGTTTTTTATTCTGTTCTGTTTCTCCATTGTCTAATTCTGAGCCAAAAGCAAACATTCCAATTGAAACTTAGGGTGAAACAAGCAGAATGAGAAATTGAAGTAAAAATCACACATCAAAAAACAAACTAGTTGACATGGAGTTTATTCCACTTCATGGCATGCCCTTGTATTGCAGAATAGAACTGCTCTCCATAAGGTTTTTAAGGCTGTGACATTTTGTAGACAGATTGCTGAGTGTGTCTTAGGTTAGCAGTCCAGTTCTGAACCATTTGCATTACCCACAACCAAAAAAAAACAAACTCACCACCATGGAGTTGGATCCTACTCATAGCGACCCCACCTTGCGTTTCTGAGCTAGTATCTCTATGGAAATAGATTGCCCAACCTTCCTTCTGAGGAGTGGCTAGTGGGTTTAAGCCTGGTTAGCAGTCAAATGCCTTAGGCACTATGGCACCAGAGCTCCTCTAGGGGAACATATGTTCCCAGGAGGATAAACTGGCATCTTAATTAACACCTTACATTCTATCTATGTTAACAAAATGCATTTTGCATCATTATTTCTTGTATGTCTTTTCTAAACAAAGGCAATATATGAAAGTTCTAGAAAATTCAGAGTCACTAACAGGAATGCAGAAGGAAATGAACATCACAGGCCAGTGCTACAATAGGTAAAACCTAGGAGATAAATGATTATGAATAAGTCATCCCATTGAAGAACAAAAAGAAGACTTGTTGATTTGAAACTCTTTGAAACCTACTTTCACAATCAAGCCCTCTTTCTTATTATCTTCCTCACCCTTTCTTTCTTCCCTCCCTCCCTTTCCATCTTACTTCTTTTGTTTTCTTTTCTCTCTCTCTCTCTCTCTCTCTCTTTCTTTCTGGCTATATGCCAATCAATTATCTGTTTACTGTCCATCAGTCTGTAGTTGCACTGGGACCTCTGGTGGTGCTGTGGTTAAAACATTCAGCTGCTAATCAAAAGGATGGCAGTTGGAACCCACCAACTGCTCCAGGGGAGAAAGATGAGGCAATTTGCTACCATAAAGACTTACAGCCTTTAAGACCCCGTAGAGCAGTTCTACTCTGTCCTATAGAGTTGCTATGAGCTAAAATCAACTAAATGGTGGTGGGTTTATTTGTTTTTTGTTTGTTTTGTTTTTTGGTATAGGCCCATCAATTTCTGAATCACTTTTGTTGTTGTTGTTATGTGCCGTGGAGTCGGACCTGACTCATAGCGACCCCTCCTTGGGTTTCTGAGGCGGTATCACTAAGGAAGTAGATTGCCCAACCTTCCTTCCGAGGAGTGGCTGGTGGGTTTGAACCACCAGCCTTCTAGTTATCAGTCAAGTGCCTTAGGACTACCAGAGCTAACCAGAGCTCCTTGTATCTCTTTAGTCGGTCATAAATTACTTATAAACGCATTTCTGTAAAAATAATCTTATGATCTTATGATTATGCATACACATAGCAACACATCTTTATTTTTTTCCTTTTTCTGGGTAACTGGTCAGAAAATTATAAACTTGACCAGTGTTCGTTTTTGAATTACGGGGGTTGCACATGTGCCCCTTAGGCCGTTATCTAAAAACGGAATCCTGAAACTTAGAATTCTTACCAAATCATGCCACAAATAAATAAATAAATAAATAAATAAATAAATAAATAAATAGAAGGTAAGGCATAAACATTCCATTTAGGAATGGTGTGGTTTTATCAGAGGCAAGTTTTCCTTCAAAGTCTGAATCACAATTTGAGGAATCTGATTCTTGGTGCATTAGGAAAGGTTTTGTACTAAAAGAGAGCAGAAAATATTTCATTTCTTCTGTTGTATTATCCCAGAGCATGCAGATTTCATTCCAATAAAGAAGCTGAACAAATATAGAAGAGAATGATAAATAGAATCAATACTGAACACCCAAGACCAGATTGCAGTTCACAGAGTGAGGGATATAGAGGTGGAAAAAGAAATCTAGCAAAGAGGTAATAAATTTTGAAATCTAGTGAGAAACCAAAAGCCAGAGAGTGCCATCACATAAACAATATTGTAGATCCAGAAATGTAGTGGTAGGTCTAAATTTACTGAGAGTTTATTCACCTAAATTTACGGTAGGTACTTTTGTGCAATATGCTTAACTCCTCGGAAGGAAGACTGGAGAATCTGCTTATTTTAGAGATACTGCCTTGGAAACCCAAGGAGGGGTTTCTATTAGTCAGAATTGACTCAATGGCAGTGAGGTTGATTTGGTTTTGGCTGCATTTAATAGTACCCTTCAGCTCTCAAATTTATTTTGTTTATAAAAGAATACAACAAATTCTGATTGTGCATATAGTAAATATTATTAAAATATATAATATTTATATATTTTATATGCATGTCTATTTCTAGGAATTTGTCTGCTACAGAGGGATGCTCCACCAAGCTGCAGGCTATAATATCTATTTGGCAAAACAAAGTGTATATTTGGTGAACACAAAATAAAATTGCTTTCCTGAAATTAAGCATATTGCACAAAAGTACCTGCAGTAATTTTAGGTGGGAAAACTCTCAGTAAATTTAGACTCACCACTATATTTCCTTAAATTACTCATACTCTGTTAAAGAAAATATTAATTAGATATTTAAAAAATAGTATTTAGGGAAAGTGGGTGATCTACTTCTGTAAAGATTGACAGCTTCAGAAACCCAATGGGGGTTGCTATAAGTTGGCAGTGAATATGATGCTTTTTTTTTTTTTTTTTTTTTTAAGGCTAATAGAAAATATAACATTAGTTGCATAGGGCTATGGACTTGTAACAAGCATAAAA
>NW_006921807.1:5522595-5541485 GCF_000298275.1 Orycteropus afer afer | reverse complement strand
GCATAGTGGCTAAGGCACTTGACTGCTAACCAGAAGGCTGGTGGTTCAAACCCACCAGCCACTTCTCGGAAGGAAGGTTGGGCATTCCTACTTCCGTAGTGATACGGCCTCGGAAACCCAACGAGGGGTAGCTATGAGTCGGGGCCGACTCGATGGCCAACAACAACATGTAGGTAGCTATGTTTATATAATCTATTCCAGTACTTTGAATTCAGCTAATTGTATACAGATATTTATCAAGTTAGGCAATCCATTTAATTTCAGGAATTATTTTTGTTGTTCCTGCAATCAGTGTGCATTTGAAATCATCTGGGAGAGCTATATATAACTTGACTGCCTCGGTCTTTTAAGTTACTCATTTTGGGTTTCTCAGGTATACCACAGAACTGGAAAACAATGTTTTCTAACCAGCCATGTATATACTAATATAATTTTTAATGTATGTATTTCATTTTGAAAATTAAATTGATAACTATTACGACATGATTCCATATGATTACTTAAACAATGAAGTTACTTTGATGATATAGATTAGGACAAGTATTTGAATGAAAAGTGAAATAATACCTACCACTTGAGTGCCTACAATGAGGCGGTTTCACATTATTATCTCATTCACACAATTGTTCTAACTCTGTCGATGAACAGTGATATGAGAATGTTTATTATGTCCAAGGTCACAGAACTGGAGCAAACAATTCTGGGCTTGAGTCTAGTCCAATACTAAGTTATTTGTTATACTGCTAAAGGGTTAGGAGTTCTGGTGGTGTAGTGCCTAAGGCATTTGACTGCTAACCAGAAAGCTGGTGGTTCTAACCCACCAACAACTTCTTGGAAGGAAGTTGGGCAATCTACTTCCTGGTAATACTGCCTCGGAAACCCAAGGAGGGGTCGCTATGAGGCAGATCCCACTCGACGGCAGTGAGTTGGTTGTAGTTGTTGCTAAAAGGTTACATATGTCATGTTTTATTGAGTTGGAATATAACTAGTTTTTAATTGTGAGGAGCATTGTGTAAAATAATTCCCTTACATGCAAGAAATATGTAAGAGATTTAAAAACGGCTCTATTAAATTTAATGCTCATTGCTCTTGAGTGGGTAATTACACATAGATAACTAACTGGTTAGACCCTCAGATATGAATGATTCTGTAATACTTTTTAGAACTTAAAAATCACATGATAGTATAACATCTTTCTGGAATTTTTGTATGACGGAATCTTTACAAAGGTTATGAATGAGATCTGTTCCTAAGTGTGTCTTTAAGTTGAAATTGTAAGTAAGTTGGAACAGGTATATAAGGGTCTTATTTAGTCTTATTTCAGTACAAGAAAATTATTGATGCCTTTTCAATGCTTTAAAAGCTACAAGTGCAGCAAGTAAAGATGGTTGTGATAAAGAAATTGTTGGGAATAGAGGTTGGCTCAATCATTTTAAAGTGAGGGCAAGTTTACATAAAGAAAAGGGCAAGTATAAGTTGTTTGTTAGTCAGACATCTGTAGCACAGGGACTTACTGCACCTTTAATTAAGCTGAAGTTAAGTCTCCAAGTTCTAGTTTTTTGCCTTTTTTTTTTAAGGACATATTTATTAAACACATCAACCAAGGAAATAAACATGCATTAAATGCACACTAGTTGCATATCATTTTGAAGATTATACAAATACTACTTGTATGGAAATAAATGAGACATGTTTCACTTCATGAGGACTTTACATGAAAAATCTATGTTGTACATGGATTTAAGTATGATAGATATATAACTAGAATAATATTTCATTTTAAAATTATATATAATTTACATATTCACTAATTTAAACAGTGTTAGCTAGGACACTCAATTAGATTTTTCCTTTTTCTTTTTCAAACGTTGTTGTGCAGTTTTCCTCTGGCCCAATACAAATGTATGTACTTTGAAAGAGCTTTCAAAAGAAAGTATAATGTCAATGGACCCAATTCATATTTACACTCTAATTTGTATATTTGTCGTAAGAATAAAATAAAGTTTTCTTAACAATTCTATTCATTTCCCAAGAGGAACACCTAAAATTTACTCCCAAAATTAATGATTAATTCAGAAAGGAGATAATTTTGAACTTCACATATCCCAAAGCACCTGATGGTATTTTTAAGCTGCAAGAAAAATAATTGAAACCTAAGAGACTAGATAAGCAAAAAAAGTATGTATATAATGTGTGGAAATGTTAAAAGCTAACAGAATATGCATAACTGAAAATTTCA
Organism: Orycteropus afer afer; assembly: GCF_000298275.1. Lineage (NCBI taxonomy): Eukaryota > Metazoa > Chordata > Mammalia > Tubulidentata > Orycteropodidae > Orycteropus > Orycteropus afer. The sequence continues at coordinate 5,539,246 of NW_006921807.1, read as the reverse complement.
TAAAGCCTTATAATTTTCAAATCAGTTAATTTTTATTTTAAAAAATATTGCCCATAAAATCATTGAAATTTGGATATGCAACTTTATGTAATTTCTAGGCAATTTTGTGCATTATTTCAACAAATCAAAGTAGATATTGAACTAAACTCAGAGTTTCAAAATTTAATGAGTTCCCTAAATAGTCCTTGGCTTTGTATGTTTGTCACTGGATGAATCTCTATTTTTTTAAATTAAACTTACTTTATGTTTTCAGGATATTAGTCCAAGTGAAAATTATTCATTGTCTCACAGACTAAAGAATGATTGTGTTATCAAAGATTTATCAAAGAAAAAATTATAATAATAATTTTGCATATACAGGATAAAGGTGACTGCTTGCCAAATAATTAAGATTTTTCTTAATGTCAGTGCATTATCACAACTAAATTATATGCAAAAATATGACATCCTGTTATTCAATGACCATATAGTATGCTCCAGGATCTGCATTAAGCCCTTTATATATATTTCTTATATTCAATTTCCCAAAATGCTAGAGAAATAAATATATTATTAGCTTCAATTTGCCAACTAGGTGACGGAGAAACAGAGAGTTTGAATAACTTTACCAAAGGCATTTAAAGGGAGGAGTCAGTATTCAAAAGCAGCATATGATTTCAAGTCTATGATTTAAAAACTGGAAGTTATTAAATATAAAAGTTGGTAATGGGGTGAACATATGAATATACAGGGCAAGAGATAATGTTTTTTACCACATGAGAAGAAAATCATGTCTTATGATGGCTTAGAGAAAAGAGAAATAACTTCCAATAAAATTAAATATCAAATATTTATTGCAGTTGGACTTCATGACATGTAGACATCTTGGTGAAATCACATTTACCCCTTGTAGGGAATGAAGATGAAGCAGAGCAATAGTTTGCTATCTACAAATTAGAACCTTTAAACTTTTTTTTTTTTTTCATGTTACTAATGCATCAAGTCTCCAATCATTTATTTTGCTAGGGTAACACTCATCTGTAAGTTTGTCATACTGTAGTGGCTTGTATGATGCTATGAGGTTGGAGGCTATGCTGTTGGTATTTGAAGCTGTGAAGCTTCCAGATTAAGACAGATTGGGAAGAATGGGGACATCCACTTCTGAAAAAACTGGCCACTGAAAACCATATGGATAGAAGTGAAAAATTGTTTGATCTATTACTGGAAAACTTTATGAATAGCTATGAAACAATGTCTGATATTGTGCCAGAAGATGAACCCTCTCAGGCTGAAAGAAGCTCTCAAAATATGACTAAGGAAGATTGCCCCCTCAAAGTAGAGTAGACGTTAATGACGTGGATGGAGTAAAGCTTTAGGGACCTTCTTTTGCTTATGAGGAACAAATGAGGAACATTTCTTCAAAATGGGAAGAAACAACTGCAAAATCCACTAATAATCAGAAGATGGAATATACAAAATATAAATCATGGAAAATTGGATGTTGTCAAAATTGAAATGGAACACACAAAGATTGATAGCCTAGGCATTAGTGAATTGAATAGTCGCCATTTAAAAATAAATATGCGGCCTTCAATTCAGGAAGTGACAAACTGAAAATGAATAGAATGTTATTCATATATTCCTAAGAAAGGTGATCCAACAGAACATGCACATTATTGAACAGTATCATTAATATTACACACAAGGAAAATTATGCTGAAGATAATTCAAAAATGGTTGCAGCAGTATTTTGATAGGGAACTTCCAGAAATTCAAGCTGGGTTCAGAAGAGGCTGTGAACTAGGGATATTACTGCTGATGTCAGATGGATCTCTGCTGAAAGCAAAGAATAACAGAAAAAATGTTTATCTGTATTTTAATGACTATGCAAAAGCATTCAACTGTGTGGATCATAACTAATTATGGATGATATTATGAAAGAACGGGAATTCCAGAACACTTAACTGTGCTCATGTGGAACCTGTACAGAGATCAAGAGGCTGTTGTTTGAATAGAACAAGGGAATACTACATGGTTTAAAATCAAGAGGGGTATGCGTCAAGTTGTATCTTTTTATCATACTTATTCAATTTGTATGCTAAACAAATAATCCAAGAAGCTGGACTATATGAATAAGAATGAAGCATTAGGATCAGAGGAAGAATTATTATAACCTACAATATGCAGATGACACAACTTTCTTGCTGAAAGTGAAGATGACTTGAAGCCTTTACTGATGAAGATCAAAGACTATAGTTTTTAGTATGTTGACACCAAGCATAAAAAAACAAAAACAAAAACAAAATCCTCACAATCCTGGCCAAATAACAACATGTGGATAAATGGACAAAAGTTTGAACTTGTCAGGGATTTCATTTTCCTTTAATCCATGATCAACATCAATGAAAGCATGAGTCAAGAAATCAGATGACTTTCCACTGGACAAATCTGCTGCAAAAGATTTATTTAAAGTGTTATAGGGCAAATATATCACTTTTAAGAATAAGATGCACCAGATTCAAGCCATGGTATTTTCAATACACTCATTTGCATTGTGAAAGCTGGACAATGAATAAGGAAGGGCAAAGAAAAATTGATGAACTTTAATTGTAGTGTTGGTAAAGCATACCGAAAATACCATGGACTGCCAGAAGAATGAGCAACTCTGTCCCGGAAGAAGTGCAGGCATAATATTCCTTAGAAGCAAAAATGGCCAGACTTCATCTCACCTACTTTGGTCATGGTGTCAAAAGGGACCAATCCCTAAAGAAGGATATCATGTTTGGTAAAGTAGAGGGTTAGAGAAAAAGGGATAGATCTTCAAAGAGACAGATTGAGGCAATGGCTGCAGCGGTGGGCTCAAGCATAGCAAAGACTGTGAGGATCGAGCAGGACCAGGCACTGTTTTGTCCTGTTGTGCATAGGGTTGCTACAATTCAGAGCCAACTTGATTGTGCTCAACAGCAACAGGAGTAAAATAGGTAGACAGCCAATAAACATACAACTTAATATGTATAATTAAAAGATGGTTACAATGTAAGAACATAGGTTGAGGGGGTGGCTTCAATTAAATGATATGATTTCTTGCTCTGTTTTCTGATCTGAGCCAAATTCTGGCTTCCAAGCTCCTTGATTAAGTGACTAGGTCTCAAGAGGAAGCAATTGTGATCTACATAAAGTGCATTTAACAAAATGGCTTATGGCTACTGTTATTGATTGAATTGGGTCAACTTGGCTGGGCTTTGATTCTCAGTATTATGTAATGATCCTTCCATTTGTGATCAGATGTCATTATCCTATGTGTTGTAAATCCTCACCTCTGTGATGTTAATAAGGCAGGATTTGAGTTAGTTTGTTTGTGAGGCAGGGTGCAATCTATAGGATTAGGTTGTATTTTGAGTCAATCTCTTTTGAGATATAAAAGAAATTAAACAAGCGAGGAGATATCAGATATACCTCAGTACCACCAAAAAGAAAAGCTGGATCTGGAGTGTGGCTTTATGAAACTGAGGTCCCTGTAATGACAACCTCCTAGAAAACCGATGTCTAGACATGTGTAGATTTCCAGTAAACCCCAGGCCCACATATCTTGAAAGGAGACAACAGAAAAAGTGTTCCCCCAAGGCTGCATTCGAAATTTGGATTTCTAGTGTCCTAAAGAGTTGGGGAATAAATTTCTGTTTTTCAAAGAGATCCACTTGTGGTATATCTGTTCTAGCAGCATTAGATAACTAGGATAGTTACTACTTGAGAAAAAAGAATATCCAGATGATCTGAGGACTATTAGATGCAGCATCTGAATTGGTACTGGTAGCCATAGACTTTAAGCAACACCTTGGCTCCACTGTGGATGTAAGAATGTATGTGTCTATGTAGCATAGTGCCTAAGACACTTGACTTCTAACCAGAAGCCTGGCAGTTCAAACCCACCAGCCACTCCTTGGAAGGAAGGTTGGGCAATCTACTTCCGTAGTGATACCATCTTGAAAACCCAAGGAAGGGTCACTATGAGTAAGATCCAACTGGATTGCGCATAATAACAACAACAACATGTAATAAGTAGGAGCTCTGGTTGCACAGTGCCTAAGGCATTTGACTGCTAACTAGAAGAGTGGTGGTTCAAATCCACCAATCACTCCTCGGAAGGAAAATTGGACAATCTACTTTCGTAGTGATACCTCCTCCCTGGAAACCCAAAGAGAGGTTGCTATGAGTCAGATCTGACTGGAAGACAGTGAGTTTTTCATTTTTTTTAGATGTAATAAATGGTTCTCAGGCTAAATTTTGGCTTGCAGTGAGTCCACTGGGTACTTAGATGGCTGTATTTGTTCTTTCTCTTATACTCAAGTGTATATTAGAGATTGATATACTCAGCAGTTGGAATATCTTCCACATAAGGCAATAGTTCTCTGGTGTAAGGGCTGTCATAATGTCAAAGGGTAAATGGCAATCCCCAAATTTCCCTTTTCAGATTAAACTAATATATCAAAAACAATATTACATTGCAATATTGCAGAAATTAGTAACACTTTAAAAGATCTAACATTTGTAAAGATTGATATTGTTGTTGTTAATGTGCCATCAAGTTGATTCTGACTCATAGAGACCTTATGTACAGCAGAACAAGACACTGTGCATTCCTTTATCAGCCTCAGAAACTCTACTATACCTGAGACCATCGCTGCAGCCACCGTGTCAATCCATCTTGTTGAGGGCCTTCCCCTCTTTCGTTGACCTTCCACTTTACAAAGCATAACATCCTTCTTCAGAGAATGTTTCCTTCTGACAACATGACTAAAATAGGTGAGACAAAGTCTGGCCATTCTCGCTTTCAAGGAGCATTCCACCTTCACTTCTTCCAGGACAGATTTGTTAGTTCTTTTAGCCATCCATGGTACTTTCAGTTTTCTTTGCCAGCAGCACAACTTAAAAGCGTCAACTCTTCTTTACTCTTCCTTATTCATTGTCCAGCTCTCACATGCATATTATGCCACTGAAAATACCATGGCTTGGGTTAGGTGCATCTTAGTTTTCAAGGACATATCTTTGCTCTTCCACACTTTAAAGAGGTCTTTTGCAGTAGATGTGCCCAACGCAATATGTCATCTGATATCTTGACTGCTGCTTCCGTTGGTATTGATTGTAGGACTAAGTAACATAAAGTCTATGACAACTTCAATCTGCTCCTTTCTATTGTGATGCTGCTTATTGGTCCATTGTGAGGATTTTTGTTTTCTTTGTATTGAAGAGTAATCCATACTGCAGACTGTAGTCTTTAAACTTCATCAGTAAGTACTCCAAGTCATCCTCACTTTCACTAAGCAAATTTTGGTCATTTGCATATCTCAGGTTGATAATGAGCTTTCCTCCAATCCTGATGTCATGTTCTTCTTCATATAGTCCAGCTTCTAAGATTATTTGCTCAGCACACACATTGAATAAGTATGGTGAAAGGATAAAATCCTGACACACTCCTTTCCTGTTTTAAACCATGCTGTATCCCCTTGTGCTGTTCTAATGACAGTGTTCTTGTTTATGTACAGGTTCCTCATGAGTACAACAAAATGCTCTGGAATTCCCATTGTTCTCAATGTTATCCACATTTTTTATGATCCACACACACAAAGATGTTGTTGTTGTTATGTGCCATCGAGTTGGACCTGACTCATAGTGACCCCTCCTTGGGTTTCCAAGGTGGTATCACTATGGAAGTAGATTGCCCAACTTTCCTTCTGAGGAGTGGTTGGTAGGTTGGAACCTCCAGCCTTCTGGTTAGCAGTCAGGTGCCTTGGGAACTATGCTATCAGAGCTCCCCTTACAAAGATAGTATTGTCTAATTTATCTCCATTTAATTCATTAGCCTGATACATAAAGAGTCAGTGTGGCCCTAGAGAATAAATAAACAACCACAAGTCATACAGATGGTAACCCTGATTGAAATTGCTGTGATGGATTGTGTCACTGTAGCATTGTATCATGCTAGAGGGCATGATAAAGACCTGGGAACATCATGTGTGGTTACTGATTTGATGAATGTGTTTATTTCCATTCCAGTCAAGAAAGATGATAAAAAAGAGGTCATAGTAATATGGAAGGTCAACACTAGTCATTGAAAGTATTGTCCCAAGAATAGTTATCTCTCTTTAACTCTGTGATAATACTGTTCAAAAAGATTTGACTGTCCATCAGTTTTGTATAACATTATATCAATCCATTGCATTGATTGTATCAAGCCATTTCAGCAGAATTAACAGACTTCTTTATAGAGTCTTCTTTTAGCTGTTTTCAAAATATACAAGGAGTTCCCTGAAAAACGTTTTCACTAATAATCACAAATAAACCAAGTTATATTAAGGAATGTCCTTGATATGAAGACCATCTTTTTCAAATTCTGCAAAATTAAAATGATAGCTTTGTAAGAGAGAAAAACATGATAGAATAAGTGAAATATTTCACGAAACTGAAGAAGTTCACTTCAGCTGAAATAAAGCTCACAAGCTTTTACTAATGTTTTTAGAGAGTGTGACATCTTAAAATCAAAACTTTTGCAATTGTTCTCAGTAAATCTAGAGAAGCTCTTGACATGTTTTACTAGCTGTCATATTTCAAGCACTCTTACAAATGAATGCATTGTGTCCTTTTAAAAGAAAGTTTATTATCTGGCATTCATTGCTAAAATTACATATGTGACCAAATCTCACAATTGTGTATAAGAGAAGTTATATGTTTAAATTAATATAAGTAAATACTGGTCAAGATGTATTCAATCTGATTATATGTGAATTAAAGCACAGAGTCTAAATTCATCAGCTGCTCTGTGTAAGGAAGATGTGGCAATCTACTTCTGTAAACATTTACTGCCTCAGAAACCCAAAGAGGGTTGCTATGAGTTGGAATTACTCAACGGCAGTGAGTTTGTTTGTTCGTTTGTTTACTCATATACATAAGGAGTTCTGGTGGTGTAGTGTTTAAGGCATTTAGGCATTTAGCTACTAACCAATAGGTCAGTGGTTCAAACCCAGCAGCCACTCCACAAAAGAAAGATGAGGTGGTCTGCTTACATAAAAATTACAGCCTTGAAATCCCAATGAGGGTCACTGTAAGTCAAAATAGACTTGATGACAGTGACTTTGGTTTCATCTTTTTATTCATATACGTATAGAACAACATACACAAATGTTTCTCCCTATCATTGCAATAAAGTCACTGCCCTTGAGTCAGATCCAAGTCACAGTGACCCTTCCTTGGGTTTCCAAGGCAGTATCATTATGGAAGTAGATTGGTCAACTTTCCTTCTGAGGAGTGGCTGGTGGTTTTGAACCACCAGCCTTCTGTTTAGCAGTCAAATGCCTTAGACACTATGCTACCAGAGCTCCTAACTCATTGGCATCGAGTTGACTTGACTCATAGCCACCCCTTCTTGGGTTTCCAAGGAGGTATCCCTACAGAAGTAGACTGCCCAATCTTCCTTCTGAGGGGTGGCTGGTAGTTTGAACTGCCAGCCTTTGGGTTAGCAGTCAAATGCAATGCACTTTGCCTTTCTGTATACACTTCTGCAATTAAAAACCTACTTACCCACTGCTGTCAGACAGATTCCAAGTCATAGTGACTGTATAGGACACAGTAAAACTGCTCCATACAGTTTCCAAGTTTATAAATCTTTATAGAAGTAGATGTTATCCTTCTCCCATGGAAAGGTTAGTGGATTTGAACCATTGACATTTTGGTTAGCAGACAGATACTGTAAGGACTATGCCACAAGTGCTCCTGTTAAAACTTAACTTACACCAAATTTGAAATTTTCAAAATATAAGAAATGTTATTTTTTTTTGTCTTTTTAATTACATTTTTTATTTTTTATTTATCAAACTTTTTTTTTTTTTTTAATTTCACTTTAAAGCCCTGGTGGTGTAGTGGTTATCCTCTTGGCTGCTAATCAAAAGTTTAATAGTTTGAACCACAAATCACTCTGTGGGACGTGTGACAGTCAGCTTCCATCAAGGTTCAGAGCCTTGGAAACTCTATAGGACAATTATTCTCTGTCTCTTAAGATCATTAAGAACTGGAATGGACTCAACAGCAATGGGTTTTGGGTTGGTTTTGGGTTTATTCCACTTATTAGATGCCCGGGGCTCATCCATGTGTTTTACTAATGTTAATTCATTCAATTTTCATCATAATGCAAGAATTAGATATTATTATTATCTAATGTCAATATATAAAGAGACTGAAGAATGAAGAAGTTAAGTAACTTGACTGATATTACTCTGTCAGTGAGCAGGAGAGCTAGGATTTAAACTCAGTATATATGACCCAAGTATATTTATCCTTGAAAAGTGAAATCACCTCTCTGCTTCTTCTCTTCACTGAGTGCTTATAAAATAAAGGAAATGGAAAAGAAAATCCATCGCTTAATAATTGTAAAGTATTTGTAAAAAATAGAAATTGGATATTATTGAGGGAGAAAGTGTTAACTGTAAATAGCAATAAGAAATGAGTTTCATTTCTTTTAAGAGAAAATAGTCCTAAAATTATTTTTAAATAAGTGTTTTGAGATACGAGAGAAAAATAAATTTAATTAGAAAATAAAATATGACACTCTTAATAGCTATGAGCATCTTGTACACAATAGATAGATAATTGACTTGCTGCTAAAGCTTTTTTCCCTGACGTAAAACATAACAAGTACTTTGGAGTCAAAGTACATGATTTAACCCCAAGGACCTACTAATAAGTATGGTTGGGTCTTGATAAGGACACAGTGGTTTGTGGCCCTGAAACATTCAATCTTCAGAAATAAGATTTAAAACTTTTGGTCTATTTTAAACATCCTGGATGGCCAATTATGTCATTAAGGCATTTATTGCATAGGAAACATAAGCCATCAAAACACTCTCACATTTTTTACAAGAAATTGCCCAAGATGAAACTTTATGTAACCTAAAAGAAGTGTTTTTAGGTTATCAGACAACACTTCTATATATTGCAATCAAGCACAAAAGAGCTTCAAAATGAGAACATTTGGGAGTTTTCATAATTTTGTTGAGATGGTTTTAATGATTTCAAGAATAAAAGGACAACAATAGTTTTGAGAATTTTTGTCACATGTTCATGACACATATTCTAGAATGATAAACAGGAAAAAAATCTATACAGAATAAAAGTCACATACAAAGGAACAAAAACGAAGTTTTAAATATTTAATCTTCACTGGATGTTAGAAAACAACATATTTCAAGCTCTAAGGAAAGAAAAAATTGAAAGATAGATACCTGGTCAATTGCCTGGAAGAGATAAATATTTGTGTCATTCCAAAGAAAAGTGATCCAACAGAATGCAGAAATTATTGAACAATATCATTAATATCATGTGCAAGCAAAATTTTACTGAAAAAAAATACTCAAAAACAATTGCAGCACTGACTAGAAGCTGCCAGAAATACAAGCCATTTTCAAAAGAAGACATGGGATGAGAAATATCATTGCTGATGTGAGGTAGATCTTGGCTGAAAGTAAAGAATATCATAGAGATGTTTACTTTTGTTTTATTGACTATGCAATGGCATTCAACTGTATGGATCATAACAAATTATGGATAGCATGGTGAGGAAAGGAAATTAAAAACACCTAATTGTGCTCATGAGGAACCAGTGTATAGACCAAAACACAGTTGTTTGAACACAAAAAGAGAATATAGCATAGTTTAAAATCAGGAAAAGTGTGAGTCAGAGCTATATGTTTTCACCATACTTATTCAATCTGTATGCTTTGCAAATAACCAAGAAGCAGGATTATCTGAAGAAGATAGCAGCATCAGGATGGGAGGAACACTCATTAACAATCTGCAATATGCAGATGATACAACTTTACACCTTGAAAGAGAAGAAGACTTGAATCACTTATTAATGAAGAACAAAAACTTCAATATAGATTAGCAAAAAGAAACAAAAATACTCACCAAAGGACCAATAAGCAATATCATGACAAATGGAGTAAAGAAGGAATGGAGTTGTTAAGGGTTTCATTTTATTTGGATCCATAATCAATGCTCATGGAAGAAGCAGACTAGAAATGAAATGATGTTTAGCATTGTTTATATAATGTTGGGCAAATTGCTGTAAAAGAACATTTTAAAGTGTTAGGGAATGAAAAATTCACTTTGAAGACAAAAGTGTCCTTACCGAGCCGTGGTATTTTCAATAGCCTCATATGCAGGAAAAACTTATGTATAGCAGTGAAACACTGTCAGATATCTTACTGGAAAACTTCATGAATAGCTGTGAAACACAGTCTGAGAGAGTGTCACAAGATGACCCCTTCAGGTTGGAAATCACTCAAAGTATGACAGCTGAAGAGCTACCTCTTCAAAGTAGAACTAATCTTAATGATGTTGATGTAATAAAGCTTTTGGAACTTTCATATGCTGATGGGGCGAGAGTGAAAATGGGAAGACACAGCTGCAAAACTTTGTTAAAAATCAGAACATTGAATGTTGTTGCTGCTGTTAGATGCTGCTGAGTCAGTTCCAATTCATAGCGACCCTATGTACAGCATAACCACACACTGTGGGGTTATATGCCATTCTCACAATACTTGCTATATTGAGCCCTCATTGCAGCCACTGTGTCAATCCATCTCTTTAAGGGTCCTCCCATTTTTCACTGACCCTCCACTTTACCTTCTGCCTTCCATGGAGTGGCTGGTGAGTTTGAACTGCCAATCTTCTGATTAGCAAGCAAATGCCTTAGGGACTATGGCACCAGAGCTCCTAACTCATAAGCACTCTATCTTCTAAGTATCCAAAGCACATACCTCAGGAAAGAAAAAACAAACAAAGAAACCTGGGGGTTTTTGGAAACATCTGTAAGTAGCAGCCTGGAAGCAGAGCTAGGTGCAAGGAGCTCTTGGAAGTCACTATGTGGCGTAGCCTGGAAGGGGAGCCAGGGGCTGGGGGCTTTTAGAGTGGCTGAAGGGAGGCCAACAATTGAGTGGAGTACTTTGGAACAGCTAAGAGAGATGAACTTGTCTGTCAGTTTGTCATCATGTGGTAGATTACATGTTGCTATGAGGATGGAGACTACACCATCAGTGTTGCAAATTCCAGCAGGGTTACCTATGGTGGACAAGTTTCAGTGGAGCTTCCAGACTAGGCAGACTTGGAAGAAGGAAGAGACAACTCACTTCTCAAATAATTGCCCAACGAAAACCATATGAATAGCAATGAAACATTGTCTTATATATTACTGGAAAACTTTATGAATAGCTCTAAAACATTGTATGATACGGTGCCAGAAGATGAGGTCCTCTGGTCAGAAAGCACTCAAAAAATGACTGGGAGAGAGTTGCATACTCAGAGTAGAGCTGATCTTTATGATATGGATGAAGAAAGCCTTTCAGGGCTGCCATTTGCTGATGTGGCACGACTCAACATGAGAAAAAACAGCTGCAAATATCCATTAATAATCAGAACATAGAATGTTTGAAGTATGAATCTAGGAAAATTGGAAGTTGTAAAAAATGAAATAGAACACATAAAGATCAATAGCTTAGACATTAGTGAGCTGAAATAGACTTTTTTTTTTGCCATTTTGAATCAGACAACAATATGATCTACTATGCCAGGAATAACAAATTGAAGTGGAATGGTGTGGCATTCATCACCACAAAGATGGTTTCAAGATCTGTCCTGAAGTACGATGGTCTCAGTGATAGGATAATATCCCTACACCTGCCAGGAAGATCAGTTAATACTAATATTATTCAAATACATGTACCAACTGCCAAAGCCAAAATGAGGAAATTGATTTTGACCAACTTCTGTAGTCTGAGGTTGACCAAAAATGCAATCAAGATGTGCTGATTATCACTGGTGATTGGAATGCAAAAATTGGAAACAAAGAAGTATCACTAGTAGTTGGAAAATACGGCCTTAATGAGAGAAATAATGCTGGAGATCATATGAAAGAATTTTTCAAGAACAAGGACATATTCATTGTAAATATCTTTTTCAACAACACAAATGATGGCTATACACATGGACTTTGCCAGTTGGACTACACAGGAATCAGATTGACTACATCTGTGGAAAGAGGCAATGGAGAAACTCATTATCTTCAGCCAAAACAAGTCCAGGAGCTGACTGTGTAACAGATCATCACCTGCTCATATGCAAGTTCAAGTTGAAATTGAAGACAATTAAAACAAGTCCATGAGAGCTAAGATATGACCTTGACTATATATCCCTTCTGAATTTAGAGACCATGTAAAGAATAGATTTGATGTATTCAACAGCAATGACTGAAAACCAGAGGAATAGTGGGATGACATCATCCATGAAGAAAGCAAGAGGTCATTAAAAAGACAAGAAAGGAAAAAAAGACCAAAATGGACATCAGAAGAGACTCTGAAACTTGCTGTTGAGCAGATAGTAGCTAAAGAAAATGGAAGAAATTACAAAATAAAAGAGCTGAACAGTAGATTTCAAAGTGCAAGTCAAGAAGACAAAGTCAATTATTATAATGAAATGTGCAAAAACCTGGAATTAGAAAACCAAAAGAGAAGAACATGTTCAGCATTTCTAAAGCTGAAAGAACTGAGGAAAAAAATAAGTCTTGAGTTGCAGTTATTGAAAGATTGTTGTTGTTGTTATGTGCCGTCGAGTCAGCCCTGACTCATAGCGACCCCTCCTTGGGTTTACCATGGGCAAAATATTGAATGATGCAAGAAACTTCAAAAGAAAATGCAGAATCACTGTAGCAAAAAAAATTGGTGGATATCCATCCATTTCAGGAGGTGGGAAATCTGCTGAAGAGCAAAGCTGTCTCCTAGAAGACTAAGGTGTGCCTAACGTAAGCCATGATATTTTCAATCACCTCCTATGCATGTGAGAGCTGGACAATGAATACAAAAGACTGAAGAAGAGTTGGTGCTTTGGAGTTGTGTTGGCAAAGAATGTTGAGAGTCCTATGGTCTGCTAAGAGTTAACAAATCTACCTTGGAAGAAGTGCAGCCAGAATGCTCCTTGGAAGTGAGACTGGCCAAACTTTGTCTCATGTACTTTGGTCAAGTTGTCAGAATTGACCATTCCCTGGAGAAGGATGTCAGACTTGGTAAAGTGGAGGGTCAATGAAAAAGGGGACGGCTCTCAACAAGACAGACTGACACAATGACTACAACAATGGGCTCAGGTATAGCAAGGGTCGTGAGGCTGGCACAGGATCAGGCAGTACTTTGTTCTGTTGTACGTAAGATCTCTATGAGTTAGAGATGACTTGACGGCACCTAACAAGGATAGCTCCACTTTACCAAGCATGATATCCTTCTCCAGTGAATGCTCCCTTCTGATAACATGACCAAAATAGGTGAGATAGAAATCTGCCCATTCTTGCTTCCAAGGAGTCTTCTGCTATACTTCTTCCAGGAGAGATTTATTAGTTCTTCTGGCAGTCCATTGTGTTTTAAGTATTCTTCACCAACCCCGTATAGTCCAGCTTCTCAGATTATCTATACGTTATTATGAGCATTGCAATTGAATGCCATCAAATGATTTTGCGTAGTCAATAAAACACAAGTAAATATCTTTCTGGTATTCTTTGATTTCAGCCAAGCTGCATTTGACATTAGCAATGATATCCCTAATTCCACATCTTCTGGATCCAGCTTGCATTTCTGGAAGGTCCTGGTTAATACACTGCTGTAATCATTTTTTAAATTATCTTTAACAAAATTTTACTTGCATGTGATAATTGATGATATTATTTGATAATTTACACATTCTGTTGTACCACTTTTCTTTCAAATGAGTACAAACATAGATCTCTTCCAGTTAGTTGGCCAGATAGCTGTCTTCCAAATTTCTGGCATAGATAAGTTAGTGCCTCCAGTGTAGCATGTGTTTATTGAAACATATCAATAAGTATTCTGTCAATTCCTAGAGCATTGTTTTTCACGAATCCTTCAGTCCAACTTCAAGTTCTTTCTTTATTGCCATTAGTTCTTGATTATATACCAACTCCTGAAATAGCTGAACATTGATCAATTATTTTTGGAACAATGTCTCTGTATTCCTTGCATCTTCTTTTGATGCTTCCTGCATCATTCAATATTTTGCCCATAGGAACTTTCAGTGATGTAACTCAAGGTTTGAATTTTGTCATCAGTTATTTTAGCTTGAGAAATGTAGAGCATATTCTTCCCTTTTGGGTTTCTAACTCCAGGTCTTTGCACATTTCATTATAATAATTGACTTTGTTTTCTTGAGCTGATCTTTAAAATCTTCTATTCAGCTCTTTCATGTTGTTATTTCTTCCTTTTGCTTTAGCTACTGTCAATAAAAAAGAAAGTTTCAGAGTGTCTTCTGACATCTATTTTAGTCTATTCTTCCTTTCCTGTCTTTGTAATCACCTTTTACTTTCTTCATGTATGATGTTCTTCCTGTCATTCCACAACTCATCTGCTTTCTTGTCATCGGTGTTCAATAAATCAAATGTATTTTTCAGATGGTCTCTAAATTGAAGTGGAATATAATAAAGGTCATATTTTGGCTCTTATGGACTTGTTTTAATTTTCTTCAACTTTAACTTGAACTTTCATAGGAGCAATTGACAGTCTGTTCCACAGTCAGCTCCTGGCCTTGTTTTGGCTGAAGATATTCAACTTTTCTCTCTCCTCTTTCAATGGTTGTAGTTGATCTGATTGATATGTATTCCATCTGTAAAGGTCCATGTGTATAGCCATTTATGTTAATGAAAAAAGCCATTTCCAATGAATTATAAGTCATCAGTCTTGCCAAATTCTATTATATGATCTCTGGCATCATTTTTAACACCGATGCCATATTTTCCAATTACTGATGACTCTACTTTGTTTCCGAATTTTCATTCCAATCATCCATAATCATCAAAACATCTTGATTGCGTGTTTGGTAACTTTCTGGCTGCAGAAGTTGGTAAAAGACTTTAATTTCTTTGTCTTTGCCTTTAGCTGTTGGTGTATACATTTAAATAATAGTAGTATTAACTGGGCTTCCTTATAGGCATTTAGATATTATCCTATCATGGGCAGGAGTGGACTGTGGGATAGATCTTGAAACATTCTTTGTGACAATTAATGCAATGCCATTCCTCTTCCATTTGTCATTCCTGGCATAGTAGACCATATGATTTCCTGATTCAAAGTGGTAAATACCAGTCCAGTTCAGCTCACTAATGCCTCAGATAGCGACATTTATGCCCTCCATTTCATTTTTGACAACTTCCAATTTTCCTAGATTCATATGTCATACATTCCATGATATAATTTCATTAATAATCAGAACATTTATTGAACTATATCATTAGTGTCACATGTAAGGAAAATCTTGCTGAAGATAATTAAAAACCAGTTGCAGCAGTATATTGACAGTGAACTTCCAGAAATTCAAGCTGGATTCAGAAGAGGCTGTGAACTAGGGATATCACTGCTCATGTCAGATGGATCTTGGCTGAAAGCAAAGAATATCAGAAAGATGTTTACCTGGAATTTATTGACTATGCAAAGTCATTCAACTGTGTGCTTGATAACAAAGCATGCATGGTGTTGCGAAGAATGAGAATTCCAGAACACTTACCAGTCCTTGTGAGGAATCTGCACAGAGACAAAGAGGCAATAATTTGAACAGAACAGGACAATATTGCATGGTTTAAAATCAGGAAAGGTATGTATCAAGGTTGTATCGTTTAACCATACATTTTCAATCTGCTTGCTCAAAAATAGTCTGAGAAAGTGGAGTGTATGAAGAGCAATATCAGGATTGGAGGAAAACTTATTAACAAAATGTGATACACACATGAAACAATCTTGCTTGCTGAAAGGGAAGATGACTTGAACCACTTACTGATGAAAATCAAAGACATCTCAACATAAACAAAACCAAGAAAAAACCTCACTGCCATAGAGTTGCTTATGATTCATAGTGACATCCATTGGGTTTCTGAGGTGGTAAATCTTTACAAAAGTAGACTGCCCCATGTTCCTTCCTCGGAGCATCAGTGGGTTTGAACCACCAACATTCTGGTCAACAGTCAAATGCCTTAGACATTATGCAACATCATGATAAGTGGAGAAAAGTTTGAAGTTGTCAAAGGTTTCATTTTACTTGAATCCACAAGAAATCTCATGGAGGCAACAGTCAATAAATCAGAAGTTGTATTGCACTGGACAAGTCTACTGGAAAAGACCTCTATAAAGTGATAAAGAGCAATGATGTCACTTTGAAGACTAAGATATACTAAATGGAAGCCATTTTATTTTCAGTAGCCTAATATACATGTGAAATTGTGACAGTCAATAAGGAATATCGAAAAGAGTTTATGGCTTTGTATTGTGGTGTTCACAGAGAATACAGAAAAGACCATGGACTGCTAGAATGAACATATCTATCCCAAAAGAAGTGCAGCTGGAATGCTCTTCAGAAGCGAGAATGGCCAGACTTTGTCTCATATACTTTGGTCATGTTGTCAGAAGAGACTAATCCCTTGAAAAGGATATCATCCTTGGTAAAGAAGAAACAGTTTAGTTTTCACTCATGAAGTGGAGATAACATTTGCAACACAGAACATGATGGTTAGAAAATCTATGTATCTTTAATTTCCAACACTCTAGATACAAGAGATCCTCAATATAAATTAGATACC
>NW_006921807.1:5520899-5522280 GCF_000298275.1 Orycteropus afer afer | reverse complement strand
TCATTGTGGCACAATGGTTAAGAGCTCAGTTGCTAACCAAGACGTTGGCAGTTTGAACCCAAGTGTTCCGTAGGAGAAATATGAAGTGGCAGAAGTGTATCTATGAAAAACAGAACATATATGAGCAGCATTGAAACTGTCCCTGTCCAAATATGTAACACCCATTATTTTTTATTACTTTACCATAACATAAACTCAAAAATACAAAATGAGCTCATTAATCTTTTACATGACATTATGGCACTACTTGGAATTTATAATCACACCTTCCTTGCTTTCACTGATGAAAATTTGTCTATGATGTTATCAAAGTTATCATTTTTTTTTCAGTTTCTTCTCTTTCCACACTCAGCAGAGCAAGATCACACAGTCTACCTTGACTAATCCAGAACCAAACTCACTGCCATCGAGTCCACTCTGACTCATATGAACCCCCATAGGGTTTCTAAGGCTGTGAATCTTCACCTCAACTTTCTTCTGCAGAGTGGCTGGTGGGTTTGAACCACTGAGCTTTTGGTTAGTAGCCAAATTCCTAAACCACTGAACCACCAGTGCTCTTTGCCTTGACCACTGAAAGCTCTTAAATACAAAAGAATTAGTTTCAACTTGCTGAATGATGTCCCACAGCTGGTGATAAAAACTATGATGATTAATAGAAACTACTTAATGATGTTTCCCTTCAAGTGCCATCCAGTGCACATGCCATACCTGCCATAAGCATCTGCGTGGCAGTATGCTTCTATAAGGATTGTAGCCTTGGAAACCCTATAGGGCAGTTATCTTCTGTCAGAATTGACTAGACCGCACACAACAACAACATAGTATTTCCAAGAAAATTATATCGGCATGGACCAAAAAGTCAAAGAACTACAAAATGAAAAGAACCCTGTGAGCCCTAAATTTCTCTGAACAAAAATCAGGATGAAGAAAAAAAAAAATCAGATATAAACATAAGGCGTTTATAATGAGAACACAATGATGTCTCAGAAGATTGGACCTAAACCCCAGAAGAGTGACCATAAGAGCCACCTAAAATCACTCCCAAATATCAGAACAGGCTTATTCAGAAAGTGAAGACCATAGCATATGCCAGTTTTAGGTTGAGCCTAGAAACACTTGCTACATCAAGAATCTTACTCTTGAGGTTGGAGCGGAAGATGGCGGACTAGATAGAAGGACTGCACAGACCCTCTTCAAAAAAGAAAAGGAAAACCAATTGACACAGACACAGAAGTTATTCTTGGACCCCTGAACCTTGAAGAGAAGGATTCAGAAGTAGACTAAACCCCAACTAGCAGAAGAATTTGCATGAAAATACCAAAAAAGGAGATATACGGAGCTGCGGTCTGGCAGGGACCTGAGCGCCCGTGACGGCACAAAC
>NW_006921807.1:5496642-5517702 GCF_000298275.1 Orycteropus afer afer | reverse complement strand
TTTCTCTAAATTGTTGGAGAAAACATGCACAGATATTACATGAAAATGAAGGGGTGTGTATATAGTACTTGGAAGAGAATTGAGGAATTCAGACTGTAGTAAGAAATAAAAACCAAAACATGAACTGTGGGGATTAAAATCATTGTCCTGAAACAAAATGTGAATGAATTTTTGAATGGAAAACTGATTTTCTCTGAAAACCTTTACCCAAATCATAATGAAAAATTAAAAACAAAAGCAAACATGAGCCCACTTGAGTCATTCCAGCCATCCACCAGCAAGTAGAGCCCTCTTATCTAATGTACAAGACATAAAAATAAAGAAGCAACCTTGTCCATTCCAGTTCCAGCAGACTATTTATTTATAAGAATAGCAAAAATGAGCTATTCTTTCTGTGTTCTGTTACCGTTCCTGGCTACAAAAATGCTTCCTAATACTTCCCTTTAAACTTACATAAAATGAAGCCCTATAATTTTTCCATGTTCATTAGTTATTACTATAAATATTTTAATAATAATTTTTTAAATTTTATTTTGTTGTTGATGTTTAAAATATACACAGCAAAATATACCTATTCAATAGTTTCTACATGTACCATTTTCTTCCAGTTATGCAGCCTTTCTCACTCTACTTTTCTGAATTGTTCCTCCCTCATTATTATAAATGCACCTCCCCTTGAGATTCCTATCTAATCTTGTAAGTTGTAGTGGTCAATTTGATCCCGTATATGTTGTTGTTAGATTCTGTCATGTCGTCTCCAATTCATAGAGACCCTATGCACAGCAGAACAAAACACTGCCTGGCCTTGTTCAGCCTTGCAATCCTTTCTATACCTGAGTCCATCAGTGCAGCCACTGCATCTGTACACCTTGGTGAGGGCCTTTCCCTTTTTCACTGACCCTCAACTTTACCAAGCATGAAATCCTTCTCCAGGGAATGGTTCCTTCTGAAAGTATGACCAAAATAGGTGAGACAAAGTCTGGCCATTCTCCCTTCCAAGGAACATTCCAGCTGCACTTCTTTCAGGACAGATTTGTGAGTCTTTTTAGCAGATCATGGTAAGCTTAGCATTTTTCTCCAACACCACAACTCAAAAGTATTAACTCTTCTAAATTCACTGTCTAACTCTCACATGCATAAGCTGTGATTGAAAATACCATGACTTGGGTTACGTGCACCTTAGTCTTTAAGAAGACTGCTGATGTCAGATGGATTTCAGCTAAAAGATAAGACATCTTTGCTCTTCACTTGAAAGAGGTCTTTTGCAGCAGATTTGCCCAATGCAACACATCATCTGATATCTTCACTACTGCTTCCATTCATATTGATTGTAGAACCAAGTAATATGAAGTCCTTCACAATGTGAATCTTTCCTCTATCCACCATGAAGCTGTTTACTGGACAAGTTGTGAGAATTTTTTTCTTCATATTGAGATGTAATCCATACTGCAGACTCTAGTCTTTTAATCTTCATCAGTAAGTGATTCAAGTTATCCTCACTTTCAGCAACTAAAATTCTGTCATCTGCATATTAAAGATTGTTAATGAGTCTTCCTCTAATCCTGATGCTATGGTCTTCTTCATATAATCCAGCTTGTGAGATTATTTGCTCAGCGTACAAATTGAATAACTATGGTGAAATGATAAAAGTCTGACACTCCCTTCTTGATTTTGATCCATTCAGTATCCCCTTGTTCTGTTCGAACAACAGCCTCCTGATCTATGTACAGGTTCTTCATGAGTACAATCAAGTATCATTTTTGTTTTTATTTGCATCTCTCTAATCACTGATGATCATGGACATTTCTTCATTTATGTGCTGGCTGCCTGAATAGCCTCTTTGATGAAGTGTTTATTCATGTCTTCTGCCCATTTTTTAATTGGATGGTCTTTTTGTTTTTGAGGTGGTGGGGTTTTCTATAAATTTTGGAGATAGGTCCCTGGTCAGATACGTAATTATTGACAAGTGTGAATTTGTTACTGTCATTTTGTTATGTGCTTTTTTGTGGTTCTTGATTTCTTTGTCCCATATAATTTTCCATGCTGAACTCGTTTTATTTATGAGTTGTGTTATCACTTCCCTCTTTGTTATTATTTTACCATTTGCTAAATATTTGTTCTAGTCTTCTTTTTTATTTTGATGTGAAGGTTTATTATTTTTCTTTGCAGTTACGCAGTGATTTATAAATTTCTTCCCAAGTTTAGAACAATCTATTTTATCTTGCAGTTGTCTTGAGTTCCCTACCATCTAGAAGTTCTACAACAATGCTATTTTTTCCCTTTTTGGTTTGTAGTTGTCCTCATTTGTTAATTGATGTCTCTTGTTCCCTGTTTACAATCTTGTAGGTTTATTTACTTTGGTTACTTCTATAATTGTGTTGGTTTCTGGGTTATGTCATCATGTGTGTTAATGGTCAGTTGTTGTTTGCTGTTGTTGGTTCTTGGTCCAAAGGACTCCCTTAAGCATCTCTTGTAAGATTGGTCTGGTTTTAACAAATTCCCTTAATATCTGCTTCTCTGGAAATGTCCTAATTTCACCCTCATATTTGAGGGACAGTTTTGCTGGGTATATAATTCTTGGTTGGAAATTTTTCTCTTTCAGGGTTTTATATATACCATCCCATTATCTTCTCACTTACATGGTTTCTGTTTAGAAATCCAAGCTTAGTCTTATTGGTTGCCCCTTGTAGGTAGCTTCATTTTTCCTGTGCTACTTTCTGGATTCTTTCTTTCTCTTTGGTTTTGATGAGCTTGATGATGATATGCCTTGGTAATTTTCTTTTGGTATCTATCCTATTTGAGGTTCACTGGACTTTTTCAGTGGATATATTCTCATCTTTCATAATAGCAGTGAAATTCTCTTCCAACAAAATTTCAACAATTTTCTCTGTGGTTTTCTTTTTCTCTTCCTGTTCTGGAATTCCAGTTACATGTAGGTTATTCCTTTTGATGGTTATCCCATATGAATCTTAGGCTTTCTTCATTTGTTTTGATCTTTTTTTCTGATTGATCTCTTTCCAGAGAAGTATTGAAGTATTTGCCTTCAATCTCTCTAATTCTGTCTTCCATTGACCCAGTTCTATTCCTTTGCCCATTCAATACCTTACATATTTCTGAAAATTTAGTATTAATCTTCTGGATTTGTATCTGTAGGTTTTATATCATTTCTATTTTTTTTCCTTTATTTTTTCATTTTGTTCTTATATTGTCTTTTGAAATTGTTCTAGGTTTTCCTCTGTGTTTTCCACAATTTTGTCAATGATTTCCATGATCTGTATCTCAATCCATTGAAGATATCTAAATATAATTCTTTTGAATTCCTTATCAGGGAGTTCCAATGCTATTTCTTCCTTAGGCTTGTATTTTGGGTCTGTATCCTGCTCCCTTGTTTCTCCTGCTCTATCTTGCTTCTTTTGTGTGGACTGTGATGCTCTGTTGTCTCCGAGGCACAGTGATATTTTTGTGTTTATATGTAATTGGTGATTCTATGTTGGAGTGACTTGCCCACAATTTTTGTCTTCTTTGTTTTGTTTGGATGTTATTTATTTAAGAAAGGTACTCTGCTCCTCGATTCACTAGTTGGCAGCATTTATATATGCACCACCTATCTCCTTTCCCATTGTCAGTCTCCTGTATGTTCCTCCATCTTCAGCAAACAAGGCCTAGTCTTAGGTCCCTGGAATATGAATGAGAATGCTTTCACTTTAAATGTCCAAAATTGTCACCACTTGTAAACATTCAAAATGGCTGCATCCTGGGTCACATTAAATATCCAAAATGGCTGCTTCTTATAAACACTCAAAATGGCTGCACCCTCAGTCACTTTAAGTCTCCAAAATGGCCACTGCTTGTAAAAAATCAAAATGGCTGTGCCCTCCAAATAGCCGAAAGTCCACAAATCAGGTTGTCTCCCTCCTTGTTGTTTCCCCTCCTAGTTAACAGGCACCAGTGCAGTTGTCCCTGCAGCCACTGGTGACCAGGGCTGATCTTTATGTCAATTCTCAGGTCCCATCACACTTGGATATATTCAGGCTGTGGGTAGTCTCATCAGAGTAGTTGATAGACCCTAGCTCCAACCATCTCTGTACTCACTGTTTTCAATCAGGTCCATTAGTTGGTACCTAATCCACTTCTGTATATTTCCTTTCCAGGCTCAGGGCTCCAGGATTATCTTCTATATCTCTGTCAACTGACTTCTCTTTTCTTTGTTGAAGAGGGTCTGTGTAGCTTAACTGCCTATTCTATCATCCTCCAAATCTGTCTTAGAATTATAATTGAAATGGGCCTTAGAAGTGAGAATAACCAAACTTCCTCTTCTATACTTTGGTCATGTCATCAAGAGGGATGAGTGCCTTGAGAAGGATGTCATACTTGATAAAGATGAAAACCTTCCATAAGATAGACTCAATCAAAGGTTGCAAGGATGGGCTCAAGTATAGCCAGGATTATGAGGATGGTGCATGACCAGGTAGTGTTTTGTTCTGTTGTACATAGGGTCTCTATGAGTTGGAACTGACTTGATGGCACTTAACAACAGCAATAACACACCTTTAAATGTATAAACTCTGTATTTCTCCAAAGAACCCTACCTTTTCCATGGTTATAACAAAAAAAAAAAAAAAAACAACCAAATTAAGTTAATAATCTGTACACTATCAAATAAACTTGGAGCTCTGGTGGCATAGTGACTAAGCCTTTTGACTGATAACCAGAAGGCTGGTGGTTCAAATCCACCAACCGCTCCTCAAAAGGAAGACTAGGCAATCTACTTTCATAGAGATATTGCCTTGGAAACCCAAGGAAAGGTAGTGATGAGTTGGAATTGACTCAACAGTAGTAAGGTTTTTTTTTTTTTTTTTTTAAATCAAGTATACCAATAACCCAAATTTTATCTTTTACTGTTTAATTTCTATACAATATTTTTTTGATAAATTGAGTTTTCAAACCCGCATTTTTTCTTCTGATATGATTATTGATTTGCAAGTTAAGGAATACAACCACTTCCTGAAAATAAATTATTTTGTGTGAGATTTTTATTTTATGAATAATTTTCATCTGGATTTGTGGAAGTGAATCAAACTAGTTCAGAAATTGGAGATAGAGTAAGAGAGTTTATTGTTAGTACAGGATAGGCAGTAAATGATGAGGAATATTGAGATAATATTATGTAGTTTATTTTGAGTGGTATATAGTGCCTATAAAGATGGAACTCAAAATCTGGGGTTATATGGTGGGAGACTTTTAGTTCCAGAAAAAGAAATTCATCATTATTGATTAAAGGCTTTACATAATCAGAATTGTTTGCAGAAAATTAACCTACCCAGATTGTTGAAGGCTGATTGAGATAAAAGTATAATTCAAGATATTGAAAGATATATTATGAGACTATTATAATGGCTTAGATTATAGTTTAAAAGAATTTGAACCAGAGCAGTGTCTAAGAAATGTAGTTCTTCTAAAGAGCACTAGGAATACAAAATATGTGCCATCAGGAATTGATCAGAAAGGCAGTTAAGAAGTATAGCGGAAAGGAAATGGACTGTTTCCACTAGTTAAAATTAAGTTCAAACACTATGGTGCAATTTTCCTATTTCTGCAAAAGACATCTATTTTTATATCTACCGTGAAAAATATTTTCTTTACATTTTATGATCTTTGTAATATTTCACTGAATGCTGGGATTAGAGAATATTTTACCAGTGACTTGTAACAGTAATATAATATAAGTTTGAGCAGTTTTAGGGGTACCACAGAAGAATGTGTTTAGAATATGGCAGTAGAAGATGATAGCTATCTCTATGTTTTTCTCTTCTACATCAAGGGAAATTCAATTACTCTTCCTAAAATGGTCTCAGTAGAAAAGACTCTTCCTAAACCATTAACTATATTTAAAAATATATTTGAATGGATTCCTGAACCTAAATTATACACTTAAATTTTACCTTAGTCTCTTCTTCAATATTTTAAATTGAAGATACTGTCCAGAACTACTCCTTTGATTCAAGCTGTCAGATTTACATTTATGAAATGGATCACAAATGCAATATAACCTTCCTCTAGTTTTTTTTTTTTAAGTCTTAATTCACATTCAATCACTCTTTTATCTGTCTTTTTCTGATAACATCCAAGAAGTGTCCCATCCTTCAATTCCATCATTTTTTTTTTAAATAAGATGTCATATCATCTTTCTGTACATTTAAAATACATTCCCAGTTCATTTTCAATGTGAATTCATATTCACAACTTAATATTTTCAAAAGGAAGAGGGAAAACTGTTACAGTAAAATAGTATATTTCACATAACCCTGTTGAGCTGAATAATAATATGTTAGAAATATAATCTCCACCCTAGTATTATGATAGCAGTATTAAATTATTTTTCCTGTGCTTCTAGTATTATGAAGGGGTAGGGACAGTAATAGACTATTTGCTCAAAGAGAAAAGGAGAGAAAGAAAGCAACCTGCCTTTTTTGGGGTTTAAACTGTAAGTACTTAACAATGTCTCTCATTGCTTGAGGGTCAATCCTACTCATAGGGTTGTACATTTGGCTTTATAAAAATTTCTAAGTTTTTCCCAAACTTTCTGATAGCCCCTTATTCAGTATTTCACTTTGCCAATTGAAAAGTGACCTACATAAAAATTGCCTTGTTGACAAATCAACCATTAAAGTAATCTTTCCTGCTATTTAATAAGTGACAATAGAAGGTTTGGAGGTGTCTGTGGAGTGAAAGATTATTGTTATGGATTTCTAACTAATTCATCCCCATATATGTATTATTTAACTCCAATGCTAAAAATCATGAGCTTAGCTTTCTTTTACTTTGTGACTGGAACCTTAAAAACATTTCTGAATAAACCATTGTAGTATTTCTGTATAGTTTAGTTGTAATGATATAATCAGATTACAAAAATTTCTTAGTAATGATGTAAAATTACTCTGTGGACTTTAGGTAAAAATATTAACAGCAAAAATAATCTCATATAAAAAAAATTCTTCTATAATATAATTTTGATGACAAAGTCCCCCTGATATGTAAAAGATATGATCAGTTTTCTTTACATTATTACTGAACCACACTATTTTTTTTAACAGGAGAAAGTGCCAATACAGTCTGCCACTACCACAAATTATGCAGTCAAGTTTCCCACATTTGGGGAAATTGAAGGAGTCAGCACATCTGGAGTGCAATGGATAAGCCTTGCCCTGGGAAAACTACCTTTGTGATCATGGTATCTTGCCTGCCAGGTAAGTATTGAACCACATTTTTTGTGGTTCAAATCATCAAAAGCTTAAAACTAATTAATTTCAAGTAACTGCTTGACAGCTATTTTCTAAAGATAAGGAAAATTATTGATAATTTTGCTCTAAAAAATAAGGTAAATATTTTCTCTGCCATTTGAAGTTGTTAGCTGTTAAGTTAAAATAAATGCATGTAATGTATTTTAGAAAATAATTGTTTAAATAATTTAGTTCATTTTTACATTTGTGACTCTAACTTGATAAACATAGACACACACACATATATACACACACACTAAGAAAACCTTAGTTCTCATGCCGAATCAAATTCACTAAGTAACAATGGTCTGAACACTTGATATTGTACAACATGTCCATAAGCTTCTAAATCTAGTAAATTATATAGTATATATATATATGTAATTTTTTTCCAAAATGTGGACATAAGTCCATTTTTGATACCTAATCAATGAATTGTTAAGACAAAACTATAGGCTAAATTCATTGTTCAACTTTTGAAACTGACTCATACTGTGAGAATTATAGTAGGCATGCTTTTGAGATTTTATTAAGACTTAGATACTAAGAGAGATAGACAAAGATCAAGATAACCAAAAGAGACCTACATAAATGGAAGAATATATCACATTCATGAATAGGAAGACTCAACATTGTGAAAATGTTGATACTATCCAAAACAATCTACTGATATAATACAATCCTGATCCAGATTACATTATCATTCTTTAAGGAAATTGAAAAACTAATCATCAATTTTATGTGGAAAGTACAGATACACAAGATAAGCAAAGCACTATCAAAGAAGAAAAAACTATAACACTTCACATTCCCAGATCCCAAAACCTATTATATACCCATGGTAGTCAAAATAGCCTGGTATTTTTATAATGACATAGAAATAGACCAATGGAACAGAAATGAAAACCCAGAAGTAAATTAACCACCTATGGAAAGCTATCTTTGACCAAGACCAACATCCATTAAACAAGGAAGAGGTACTCTCTTTAACAAATGGTGCCAGCAAAACTGGATACCCATTTTCAGAGAAATGAAACAGGATTCATATCTCTTGACATATACAAAAAATAACTGAAGACAGATCAAAGACCTAAATGTAAAATCTAAAATATAAAGATCATCAAAGGAAAAGTTGGGACAAATTTAAGGACTCTAATATATGACATGAATATACTACCACACATAACTAAAAGCACACAAAGAAGAAGACAAAATACGTGACTGGAACCTCCTAAAAATTAAACATTTTTGCTCATAAAAAGACATCACCAAAAAAAGAGAACTTACAGATTGGGAACAAAATTTTGCAACAATATTTCAGACAAGGGACTTATCACTAAAATTTTTAGAAAACTTCAATACCTCAACAACAACAGCAAGAAAAAGATGAAAAATCTAATTAATTATATAATGGGCAAAAATGAACAGACACTTTACCAAAGAAGATATTCAGGCTGCCAACAAACACATGAAGAAATGCTCTCGACACACTCATCACCCATTAAAACTCATGGCCATGGAGTCAATTCCAACTCATAGGGATCTTCTTTGGGTTTGTGAGGTAGTAAATATTTATGGAAGCAGATTGCCCAGGTGGGTATGAACTGCCAACCTTTTGGCTAGCAGTCAAATGCCTTAGGCACTATGCCACCATAGCTCCTTGATCATCAGCCATTAGAGAGATACAAATTAAGATAAAATGAGATATGATCTCTTCCCAGTAAAAATAGCAAAATTCAAGAAAAATAAAAAATAAAACAGCAACAAATGCTGTCAAGAGTGTGGAAAACCTACACCCCTCATAAACTGCAGATGGGCCTGTAAAATGGTGTGACAATAATGGAAAACAGTATGATGCTTCCTTGAAAAGTTGGAAATAGAAATATTATATAATCTACCAATTTCACTACTAGTGAAATTATATATCCGATAAAAATAAGGGCCATGATGTGAATAGGTATATGCACAAAAATATTCATTGCAACAAAATTTACATTATGGAAAAGATGGAAATAATCTAAGTACCCATCAATGGATGAATGGGTAAACTAACTATGATACATATACACAATGGTATACTCCACAATATTAAAGAATAATGATGGACCTGTGAAACATCTCAGAACATAGATGAACCTGGAGGACATTACACTAAATGAAATTAGTCAATCACAAAAGGATAAATATTGTACAAGATCACTAATATAAAAAGTGAAGAAAAGCTTTATAAACAGAAATAAATGTTCATTGAAGTTTAACAGGGTTGGGAAGGGAAAGGAGGTTAACAAGAGGTTAGACATATAGTAGCTTGGGTGAAGAGAAAGGCAAAATGCAATGAGGGGAAGTTCAGTACAAGCAATCAAGGCAAAGGAAGACACTGGGAGAAGCAACAAAGGTAAGCAACAGAGGTAACTACTATTACATACATAATCCCATAACAACAGTAATAACAATAAACTATGAGTGGACACATAGATATGCAAGTTGAGTTAGTATGAGAAGCCAAAGGGATCCATGAATATATAAAGATTTCTCAAAGGATATATCTACATACATAGTTATATTTGCTGCAAATATATTCATGAGTATACCAGAGCATACAAGAGAAAATTATGAAAATTTCTTAGCCATAACCAAAGAAATGAGGTGTTAGGTCTGGGGGCTTATGACTGTATTCTTAGGGGACATGAAGTTCAATTGGTAAAATATAGTCCACAAGGATAATATTCAACATTCTACTTTGAAAAGTAGTGACTGGGGTCTTAAAATTTGTGATCAGCCATCTAATACTGGTCTATCCCATGATCAGCCATGCAACTATTGATTTATCCCCATTCAGCACCCAGAAGAATGGAGAAAAATCAAAGGAACCATATGGAACCAATTAGTCCAAAAGCTTAATGGAGCCTCCCAAACCTCAGTCTGCATGAACATGAGACCAGAAGAACAAGATGGTGCCCAACTACCACTATCAACCATTCTAAAAGGGATTGCAATAAAGGGTTCTGAAGTGAGAGAAAAATGTGGAACAAAATTCAAAATCATTAAAAAAAAAAAAAGACCAGGTTTACTGATTGGATAGAGATTGGTGGAATCCCTAAGACTGTGGCTGTTCATCACCCTTCAGTCCTGGAGCTAAATTCACTGCTGTGGCTCAACTTTCAGCCAAACAGACAGGCCTATAAGGTGAACAATAACACCCAGGGTGGTAAGCACTCCTTAGAACAATCAACTATCAGAAATCATAAGGGCAGCATTTACCTTGAGATAAAAGCCATAGGGAGGAAACGAAAGTGTGCTGTCACATTGTGAGGAGTGCTATCAATGTCACAAAACATAATATGTATGAAATGTTTAATGAAAATCCAATTTGCTCTGTGAACTTTCAACCAAATCACAACAGAAAGTTGAAAGAGAAAAAAACAAATATTTCTCAAAATACTTTATTCCTTTCTATGCTCTTTGTTCTTTCACTGCTATGATTAAAATCAGGCATGAGCATATTTATGAAAAGTTAAGATTTATATTTACTTCATATAAAACTTTAGTGTATACAAATATTTTTACATAAAGAAAAAACTGATGATGATTAACTCATAATTTTTATTACGACTCATTATCTGTTTTCCAGAGGTCTACCTCAACTTCTTGTTGTGTGCTCTCAAGTCACTTTTAACTCATAGGTCTTCATGTGACATAGCAGAACTGCCCCATATAGTTTTCTGGGCTGCAATTATTACCCAAAAGGATCATCAGATCTTTTCTCCTGTGAAGAAGCTGGTGGGTCTGAACCACTGACCTTTCAGTTAACAGGAAAGCACTGAACTATTGTGCCAGCAGGGATCCTTTATCCTAACTTAATGAAGTAGAACATTTACTGAGAGATAATTACAATAAAATTGTAATAATAAACTAATTTTAGTATCAGAATCCTTCTTTTTACTTAGAATTTCATTGTGGGTGGCTCCACAATTGGAATTACAAGTACTTTGCCCCCTAGAGTGAAGTGGGTATTTTTGATATAATGTTATATATATATATTTTTTCATCTTTTCTTTTCTCTGCTCACATTTGTTTTCCTTCCTTCTTGTTTTCCTTTCCTTCTTTTAATACAAAGTTTATTAAAAACGTTCACAGCATATCAAACAACTGGCTACTACAGTGCCAATCTTGTAGAGAGTGTCAACAGTTTAAGCTAAATTCAAAGCTTCAGCTGATATCCATGCTCAGGAAAACAACCAGAAATACATAAGCTTGCCCTGAATTAGCACAATTATAAACAACAATGTCTAACTCTTCAGTTATGTAACTGCTATCAACCAAAACCTAGTAGAAAAACACAGCTTCTATATTTAGTTTCCCTTAATGGAACATTATTCAGATCATATGCATAAGTTTAGCTTGAAAACTTTTATATTTGTCATGCCACAGTCAAACTCAATACTGGAAATCTAGAATTCTATGAATTGACTTTGACATTCAATGAAAGTTGATTTTACTCCACAACCAAAAAATACAGGACAATCAAATGATCTCTGTTGTATTTTAAGGAAAGGGAGATTGAAATCATATTTATTCTATGTTAAAAAAAAGAAAAAAGAAAAAAAAAAAAAAACCCTCCAGGTTGTCCTCATTTATCATATGTGTTCATGCTTATATTCCTTATCCTTTTTATGTAACTAAAGATTCCTTTTAAGTTCTACATTGGGATGCTGCCCTTATCTTTTCATGCATAACTTATGCTTAAATTTATTAGCCTAAATTTCTACCATAGAATATTTACTAATTACAGGGTGTTTCTTGCCTTCTTGCCAAAAAAGGAATGTGGGAAAGCTGAAATATATTGTGGAAGTTGTTAGTAAGGATATGGGAAAACAGACTGTAAAGATAATCAGACTTGCATCTTAATATTCTGATAACTTATACCAGTTATTAGAAATGCTACAATTTCTTTAATGCACCTTAGTTATTCTTTTCATGAGGGGAAAATCGATAACAATTTCATGTGATTATTGAGAACAATGAATGTGATCACATATGAAAGTTCTTGACACAGGGTGAGAATTCAATAAATATTAATCTTATGCACATTTCTTCCTCTCTTAGGAAGGAAGTTGACTGGCCACTACCTGTAAATAATAGGAAACACTGAATTCTTCAAAACTATGTTCTCATGACTGACTACTCTCTTTTCTCATCTCTGATAAGAACTGAGAGTGTTCAGTGTCTTGCACAGAAACTTAGTCACCACAAATATCATCATCATCATCATCGTCATCATCATCACTATCATCTTTATATTTTGAGTATGCATGAGCTAGATATTAACTGATCTACCTGGATGGCTCGAAAAGATTTCTTTTACTACTCTCCTTTTTTCCTGGATCCTAGCATCTACCACACTAAAGTAAGAAGTGGTATTTTCGAAGTAACTCAGTTCATGTGACACTCTATCGACATAAGTAACAAAATAAATTTTAATAGGAAGTTAATAGAAGTATACTGAGATAAGATTTTTTTTTTCACTGCTTTACCCAGAAACTAGACTTCTTGAGGGGTTACCAAGGTCCTCATGATTGATACTCTCTCTTGTGCTGTAAAAAAACCCTTACCTATATGGAGGAGCTTTGGTGGCATAGTTTCTAAGGCACTTAACTGCTAACCAGAAGGCTGGTGGTTCAAACCCACCAGCCACTCCTCAGAAGGAAGGTTGGGCAATCTACTTCCATAGTGATACTGCCTAAGAAACTCAAGGAGGGGTCACTATGAGTCGGGTCCAACTCCATGGCACATAACAACAACAATAGCATATGGTGACAGACTAAAGACTAATTTCAAAGATAATCCTTGCTGAGGAGAGACCTAAAAAGGAGGCATGTTTTCAGGGTGTGTTCATAGACATTAAAAGGAAGAGAGGAGAAAAGAAAATATGAAGGAGAATGTCCAAAGATTGGTGCTACTTCTGCCAGTTGTGGAAAGAGTCCATTAGACACATCCAAAGAGCCAAAGACTGACACACTATGTCTATAGACAGAGAGAGGGATGCAAACCAATTTACCTAATAAAGAATGTCCTCAAAACCTAATGCATGTTGCGGTAGTAAAGTTGTATGTCAATTTGGCTGTGCCTGGTTTTGAGTGGCTGAGCAGCTGAAAGTAGTTATTTTCCATGATGAGACTGATAATCAACTGGGTGGTAGAATCTACTGGAGTAGTTGAGTGGCTGCCTTAGGGATGTAGTCTGCTTACAGTATATAAGAAGACAGCTTTGAGAAAAGTCTCTGAGATTTTGAAATGCCTGGACCCTACATGTAGCCAAGTTGTTGTTCAGCAGCCTGACATGGTTGCCTCCTGAGCTTGGGACTCTTTCTGAAACTGAATTAGCAGTCCACCCTGTTGTTTGACTGTCTTGAGACTGTGCCATTGTACCTGTCGACCTTGGGTTTGTCAGCTTCAGAAGTCAGCAGCTACCTGAGCCTCCAGCTTCAGTGGGCTGGGAGCAAGAGGCAGAACTGAAGCTCAAGGTTAAGGGGCCTTCACCTAGCCCCTAGAGCTGGTACTTGGAACTCAGAATTCTAGCCTCCTAAACTGTAAAAGAATAAATCCCTGTTTGTTAAAGCTACCCATTTATGGTATTTTCTGTTACAGCACACTAGAGAACAAAAATACCTGTTAAATATTCATGGGTTGGAATAGCATTTGTAATCCTGAAGAGAAGGAGATGCAAAACTTGACTGAAAGCTGATTAGCTAAGGATAAGGTAATTTTGAGGACAGAAAATAGGTGAGGGAGCAGTGCTTTTTCTCATTCAATCTCCACAAACACCTTATGGTATTATTACCATTCTCATTGCTTGAATTAGGAAACCAATTTTTAACCATGACTTTGCTCAAGGACCATAGCTGGTAAATGTTAGAGCCCAGATTTAAAACTAAGACTTTTTAAGAGTAAAGTACAATTTGTCAGTCTTTAATCTACATGTCCTTTAAGATTCAAGTCATGTGTGATTTTAGTAGAATCATTTTAGTAGAATGATCACCATCCTCCCAATTGGAACACAAATTTGAATTTTGCACATCTGATCTTTGAGTTATGTTTTTTCTTTATTTTGCAGGAGGGGAGTTTATTTTTATTATTTCATGATGAAATACTTGCACATACATACTTGTTTCTGCAGAAATTTACTTGCCATTTTACAGAACCTTTTCATTTATCCCTCTGCTTGAGACATATGAAATAGAATGATAGCTATTTGATGCCTGTAATTCTGAGAAAATTAGAATAGTAATATGTAGATTGAGGTCTCATCTCCAGTCATGCATATCTTCCTATTTTTATTCCTTTGTCCCTTCTCTTTTTTATTCATTCTTTAATTTTCTTTTCTGTTAGTTTTTTCTTCTTTTTCCTTCAAGCTAAAGGTGAAGATAAGTTTCAGTAGCACAAATCTATCCTCTTAAGTTTGTATCTGTGATTTTCTAATGTGCGTATGTATGCATATATTTTCTTTTTCTGAACCTGCATATCAAACACCTTCTAAAAAGTAAGGAACTGAAATAAAGCGATTATTTTCCTTCATCATAGGGGAAAGAAAGAGGTCTACAAATAACTTTTCCTTTATTTTCTGGTAGCCTACCACAGATGAAGTTTACACTAATTAGAAATCGTCTGGAGGCATGATAGCAGATTGAGCTTTCGGCTGGAAGTGCTTCCTGACAGGTGGTTCACCACAAAGCAACATTACAATTACCTAACACACTGTTTGATTTGTGTAAACCTCATTACTACTCACATTATTTAATGAACTATGAGCATTCTTTCACCTCCCTGCAGATTGCGGTGCTCCATTTCCATTTCAATTCGGAGAAAGAAGATTGCTCGGTTTAAACCCATTTGTTTTTTTTTAAGATCAAATATTGCCTTGAATTCAGAATTCTGAATTTGAATAGAAGTTTTAAAATATTTAGTTCAAACTAATCAGTGTAACATGCTGGCTGAAGATTGCTCATAATTTTATTATTATTCATAATTTTAAAAAGTGTTGTTAAGATTTAGCTTTTGGGTTATATTTTCCCCATGAATAAAAAAGAAAAACTGGTTTTTCCCAATCTGTGAGAATATGCATGTTCAGTTTGTGTTCCCAAGTGTAGTGAGGTAGAAAATTGAAGCAATTATCCAGATAATTCAAGCCTCAAACCACAAAATTGCCTCAATTCTCAAGTTTTCTTAGTATACTCAAAAAGTCCATTTGAAAGGAACCAAAGTATTATATTTTCTTAAATAAAAAGTAATCTAAACTTTTTTTATAACTACCTCAGCTTAACATTTCATGTTTTAACGTCTCATGCATTTTCTGTTCTCAAATAGAGCAAAAGTTTGTTCAGTTTCTCAGAGAAGTGATTGTAACTAAAAAAAACATCTGATAAAAATAAAATTAATATCCCATAATTTATTATGTTACAATTATTTTGTTTCTGGATAACTTAGTATGTGCCTAGCATTGTGTTAGGTTTGCAGAGTATTTCAAAGAAGTGTAAGGCAAATTTGTGTTCAGAGAATATGTAAGTAAGAACAGAAGACAGAATCTGAAGATTGCAAACAAAAGTGTGCTCAGTACTGAAGAACTGATCCTGTGTTTTGTTGTTGGCTGCTGTGGAGCCCATTCAGATTCTTGACCCCACATGTGTTTATTGGTAATTAAAAGACAGAAAGGAAGGATTATTTTTCAATACAGATTCAGCTGTCTGCTTACTGATGTGTTTGTCTTCCGTCTTAACCTTGTGTGTCTCTTTTTTGGTAGATGAGTAGAACATTGCTTCAGTCATGTTACTTCCTTTATAATAAACAGCCTCAGGATTATTTTATCACCTGGAGCTGAAGTTCAATCAGTTTTCAAGGTGAACAAACTATGACCTCAACCTACTTTTCTACCTCTTATCACTAATTATCAACTTTCAGAAGTTTCCATTCCAGTCAAATAGTTTAATTAACATCCCCTAGACACTCCCTGGGAGCTCTGGTGGTATAGTTCCAAAGATATTTGACTGTTAACCA
The DNA here is from genome assembly GCF_000298275.1 of Orycteropus afer afer. NCBI lineage: Eukaryota > Metazoa > Chordata > Mammalia > Tubulidentata > Orycteropodidae > Orycteropus > Orycteropus afer. The sequence goes on along the minus strand of NW_006921807.1, from coordinate 5,501,372 downwards.
GAGGGCTGGGGTTCAAGCCACTCCTCAGAAGGAAGACAGGGCAATCTACTTCCATAGAAATACTGCCTCAGAAACTCAAGGAGGGGACGCTATGAGTTAAAATCAAATAGACAACAGTGAGCTTGGATTTTTTGTTTGTTTGTTTGTTTTTAGACACTTCCTTACTCAAGCAAGTCTCTCCTAAATGTTTCCTTCTGTTCTTTTCTACACATGTTCACTCATCAAAGTTCCTTCATCAAGAAATCAACTGAGCCCTGTTCTTTCTGACTTCAAAACCTGATTCTACAATACTGTGTCTTTCTCTGGCCTTCTAGATCTAGCAAAAATAGTCATATCAGAATCACATTGCAGTTTCCAGCTACCCCCCAAATCTGTGATTTAACCATAAAGTTTCTTTCTCACTCTTACTGCAGTGCCTGTAGCTTAGAAATGCCCTCAGTGTAAACACTTAAGAATCCATTCAAATGGAAAATTCATACTGATGTGTATCTCCATTATCATTGAAGCAGGAGAAGTGGAATGTAATGAATCATGCAGCTTCTCTGGGCAGATTGAAGATGATTGGAGATTTTTTTTTCCCCTACATCTTCTATTAAGATGAGGTTTAATTAGCTTCCCTTTGAATTTGAGGTGGCCATACTAACGTGCTTGATAAATAGAATATAGCAAAAGTAACACTATGTGACTTCCAGGTTTAAGTTGTAAAATACTTTGAAGCTGGATGTGTCTAGGAGACCTTATACCATTTAAGAAGTCTGACTACCTTGATATTTTCATGCTTTAGAGGACATATATAAATGCCCAGAAGACAACCCCAACTCATTGACTTTTAACAAAGAGCCAAATATGTTAATGAAGCCATCTACATCCTACAGAGTCAGTCTACTGTTACTTGAAAACCAATAAGTGATCTCAAGTCAACTCCACATGAAATGGAAGAATCCCCCAGCTGATCTTTGCTCAAATTTCTAACAAATAAATTGGGAGTTATAAAAAAAAAAAAAAAGGTTTCCTATTTTAAGTTGCTATATTGGGGGTGTTTTGTTACACAGTAATATACAAACAGAGCAAACACATGTCTGTTTTCACCTATGATTAATTGGCCAAAACACTGCCAAATATGCAGCAAATGTCATACCCAATTAGTATAACACTGATTAAAACAAGAAATACCTTTTAAAATGTAAAGTCACCTCTCTCTCTCTCCCAAATCTTATGGAAATTATTTTAATATCAATCACTCATGGGCTTTAGTCAGTGTATTTTCTATCATTTTGCATCATTTTAAAATTTTCCTTTAATGATTTGTTGCAGAATATGTTTTGAAGCTTAAAATATAAAGACACCAGAAAACAATGAAAATGAAGCGATAGAGTAACAATGTGAATCAAATCAACAAGTTAGGGATGTTCATGATGGATAAATATAATAGTGACTAGATTTACAAAGAAATGGAAAATTAGAAATAATAGAAGAAAAACAGCAGAAGGTAGTACTAAATAGTAATAAATCTGAAAAAACAGACAGGTCTTTATGTGTATTTGATACAAGATTCACTTCAAGAAATATTTGTTCTGGTTACCTAGTACCACTCTGACAAGAATATACCACAATTGGGATGGCCTTAACAAACAGGAGTTTATTCTCTTACAGTTTGGGAGGCTAGAAATCTGAGTTCAAAGTACCAGGCTCCAGGGGCTGAGTGAAGAAAGCCCATCAACCTTGGAGTTCAGCTCTGCCTCCTGCTCCTGGCCCACTGGAGCTAGAGGCTTTACTTCACTGAAAGAGCTACTTGCTGCTGAGACTGACAAGCCCAAGGTTGACAAGTAAAAAGACACAGTCCCGACGTTGCCAAACCACACGGCAGGCCATTCATTTCAACTCCATTGAAAGTCCCATGGTCGGCAGAGCATGACAGGCTGCTGAACACTGACACAGATACGTGCAGGGTTCAAACATCTCATAAGCTAGAGACCATTCCCAAAGCTGTTTTTTATATACCGGAAGCAGACCAGATACCTAAAGCAGCTACTCAGCTGTTCCAATAAATTCCACCATGGAGTTAATTACCAATCTCACCATGAGGAATAACTACAGTCAGCTGTCCAGCCACTCAACCAGGCCCAGCCAAGTTAACACACAAACTTAACTACCAGAATATTAGAAAATAATAATGAGCATAGATGTGAGCAGAATTTTTTTCTGCCAGAGATACACAGTTTCAATGAGTTGAAAGTGACTAAAACTAGAGCAACATGCTAAGATATGTCTTATAATTTTTGTTTTAGAATATTATGTTCTAGAAAATATTGCTAGTAGTAGTTATTGTTGTTTTAAGTGCCATTGGGTCAATTCTGATGTGACCCCATGTGACAGAGAACTGCTTACAGGGTTTTATAGAGTGTAATTATTATGGAAGTAGATTGCCAGGTCTTTCTCCCATAAAATTACCTGGTGTGTTTGAATCACCAATATTTCAGTTAGCAGCAATATACTTAATCATTGTTGTATGAGTGTTCTATAATAGTAACAGCAAGAAACTAAAAAGCTAATTTGTGAAACATCATAAAAATGTCACAATTCCACGATGTTTTTAAGATTTACAAATGAATCCAAATAACCTAGGATCAGAAATGGAAGAATATATTGTATCACCACAATAAAATGGAAGACATTAGAAAGCAAGTCAAGTAAGAAAAAAAAATAGAGAATGGAGGAGTTCTGGTAAGATGGCAGGGTAGACAGAAAGACTGCACAGACCCTCTTCAGCAAAGAAAAGGGGAACCAATTAACACAGATACAGAAGATAATCCTGGAGCCCTGAGCTTTGAAGGGAAGGATATGGAAGTGGGCTAGCATAGTGCCTAAGGCATTTGACTGCTAACCAGTAGGCTGGTGGTTCAAACCCACCAACCACTTCTCAGAAGGAAGATGGGGCAATCTACTTCCATAGTGATACTGCCTTGGAAACCTAAGGAGGGGTCAGTATGAGTCGGGGCTGACTTGATAGCACATAACAATAACAACAACAAATTCCAACTAAAAGAAGAATTTGCATGAAAACACCAAAAAAGGACACATGCAGCCTGGCAGTGATTCTAATGGTACGGACAGCTTGGATATTGCCAGGTGGTGTTAGGACATAAGAATTAACCTAAAACTCATCCCTGATAGCCAGGGACTGACTGCACAGAGAACTGCATTGGTAGCTGGTGAATAAAAGGGGAAGCACCTAAGAGGAAGGTGGGCTGACCTGTAGACTTTTACCTGTCCAGAGGTCACAGCCATTTTGAATGTTTACAAGCATTTCAATAATTTTGGATATTTAAAGCAACAGCATTCTCCCAGATTTCAGGGACTTAAGAATAAACTCCACTTCCTGGGAACCACAAGAACATTCCAGACACCAATGACTGGAATGGTGAGATATTCCCCTTGTTACTCTTATACCCCATAGCCTCTTGGTGAACAGAGGTGCAGCCACACCTCACTCCCACCCACTTGCTAGGCCAGCAGGAATTCCATCCCAGTCTGTGTGCTTGGATGGAGCCTGGATGCCCTGCCCCTCCCAGCACAGATTTTTTTTTTTTTTTCCTTTTTTCAGTGTGTTTGTTTTTATTTGTTTTAAAATTGTTATTATTGTCCTTTTTATTGTGATTCTTTATTCTTCTCTTACCAGGTTCTAGTTTTCAGCTTTTTCTCTTTTCCCTGTTCCAGGTTCTAATTTTTTTTTATTTCTTGTGGTTAACCCCATTCCTTGTATTTCTTTTTGGGTTTTTCCCATTTTTTCCTTCATTATTATCTTACTCTATGTTTTTTTTTTTTTTCTCTCTCTCTTATTGCTCTCTCCCCAGATATATTTGTTTGTTTGTTTGTTATGGTTCCTGTGTGATTTTACAGTGTGGTTTTTGTCCACTCACATTTACTTTCTTTGATGGTTATTCAACTGCTAATTTTGTCTAACTGAGTGGGAGACAGCAACAGTGTCCATACAACACAACTACACCCACATCTCCTACAGCTTCATTTACTGAATGAGAGCCACCACTTCCTTTTCCACCAATTGTCCAATGATAAACAACCACCAAGAAAAGCCTAACTCACCCTTGGCTGCTCTTCACAAACAGTTAACAGAGATCTATATACAACAATGTCATAATGTCTTGGAAACAACAGACCATCACAGTCCACAGAAAGAGGCAAGATAAAGTGGTAGAAACAAGGGGGTTGGATACAGAGCCAGAACACATCCCTGAGGAAGAAGCAGCATTGGAACTTCCTGAGAAGGAATTAAAATAATTATATTTAGGTATCTTCAAAAGACTGAGAGACAAATCAAAGAAAACATGAACAAAATTAAGGAAAACACAGACAAAACCCTAGAATAATTTCAGAAGAAAATACAAGACCAAAATAACAAAATAAATGAAAAATTAGAAATGATTCAAAATTTACAGATAGAAATCCAGAAGATTTATACTAAATTTTTAAAAGTAGATAACACATTGAAAGAGCAAAGAAGTAGAATAGATGCAATGCAAGACAGAATAAATCAGATTTAAAATAAACACCTGAATACTTCTTTGGAAAAGGATCAATCAGAAAAAAGATCAAAATGAAATGAAGAAAGCCTAAGGTGCGTGTGGGATACCATCAAAAGGAATAACTTATGTGCCATTAGAATTCCAGAACAGGGTGAGAAAAAGAAAAGCACTGTGAAAATTGTCCAA
>NW_006921807.1:5494201-5496271 GCF_000298275.1 Orycteropus afer afer | reverse complement strand
AGTGAAATTAGGAGATTTTTAGATAAGCAGAAATTGTTGTTGTTGTTGTTATGTGCTGTCGAGTCAGAAATTAAGAGAATATAAAACCAGACTAACCTACAAGAGATACTAAAGGGAGTCCTTTGAACAGAGAACCAATGATAGCAAACAACAACTGACCATTAATACACAAGATAACATAACCCAGACACCAGCACAACTATGGACATACCCAAAGTAAAATAAGCTTACAACAATGTGAACAGTAAACCAGAGACATCAATTGACAAATGACAACAACTACACACCAAAAAAGGGAAAACGTTTTGTAGTTACATAACTTCTAAATGGTGAGGAAGTCAAAAGAATTGCAAGATAGAACGGACTGTTCTAAACTTGGGAAGAGAATTATAAATCACAGGGTAACCTCAAAGAAAAATGATAAACCTTCACATCACAATAAAAAAAAAGAGGACAAGCACAAATATTCAGCAAAAGCTAAAACAATAGCAACAAAGGAAATTATAACACAATTCATAAATTTGATCTCAGCACAGAAAATTATATGGAAAAAAGAAACCAGGGATACCATGAAAAAACACATAACAAAATCACAGGAACCAATTCATACTTTGTCGATAATTACACTGAATGTTAATGGATTAAATTAACCACTCGAGAGATGGAAAACTGCAGATTGGATAAGAAAACAAAAGCCATCAACATGATGTCTACAAGAGTCATACCTTAGAGAAAAAGACAAAAATAGACTAAAAATCAAAGGTTGGAAAAACATATATCAGGCAAATGGCAGCCAAAAATTAGCAGGAGTGGAAATATTAATTTCTGATCAAATTGACTTTAAGACAAAAACCACCATATGAGACAAGGAAGTACATTATATAATGAGTAAAGAATCAATTGAACAAGAAGATATTACCATAATAAATATCTATGGACCCAATGAAAGAACCCCGATATACATAAATCAGGCTTTAAAAGAGTTAAAAAGGCAAATAAATGACTTCACAGTCATAGTGGGAGACTTTAATATACCACTTTCAATGAAAGACAGAATAACTGGAATGAAACTCAACAAAGATGCAGAAGAACTAAACAACACAATCCACCAGTTTGAACTTATAGACATCTACAGAGCACTTCACCCAACAGCAGCACAATATACATTATTTCCCAGTACACATGGAATATTTTCCATGATAAACCATATGTTAGACTATAAAGCAAGCCTTAATAAATTTAAAAACATTAAAACACTGCAAAGCATCTTCTCAGATCATAATGCTGTCAAATTAGAAATCAAAAATAGGAAGATCAACAGAAAAAGCGTAAACCCCTGGAAACTGAACAACACCTTCCTTAAGAAAGACTGGATAAGAGAAGAAATAAAAAATGAAAATAAAAACTTCCAGGAATCAAATGAGAATGAAAACACAACATGCCAAAATCTTTGGGACACAGTAAAAGAAGTGATCAGAGGTCAGTTTATAGCAATATTTGGTAAGGAAGAAGTCAAACTATCCATATTTGTTGATAATATGGCCTAATACCTAGAAAACCCAAGAGACTCAGTCAAAAATCTACTGGAACTAATTGAGAGATTTAGCATCGTGGCAGGATATAAGATCAACATCCAAAATTCAGTAGGATTCCTCTACACCACCAAAGAGATTGCTGAAAAAGAAATCAATACTATTTACAATAGCTACCAAAAAAATAAAATACTTGGGAATAAATCTAACCAGGAACAAAAAAATCCTATATAAAGAAAACTGTAAAAAACTACTTCAAGAAACTGTAAGAGATCTACATAAATGGAAGAACATACCATGCTCATGGATAGGAAGACTGAACACTGTGAAAATGTCAATTTTACCCAAAGCAATCTATACATTCAATGCAATACCAATCTAGATCCATTAAATGGGGAAGAGAATGTTTGTTTAATAAATGGTGCTGGCAAAAATGGATATCCACTTGCAGAAAAGTGAAACAAGAGCTGTACTTCACACCATACACAAAAACTAACTCTAGATGGATCAAAGACTTCAATGTGAAACCTAAAACTAT
>NW_006921807.1:5491029-5492134 GCF_000298275.1 Orycteropus afer afer | reverse complement strand
ACTCTGAACCTTGCCGTTCAGGTCTGGAATTGAACTCCACCTGTGGCTTTCAGCCAAACAAAAGACAGACATATGAGGTGAATATTTGCACTAGACAGATACACTCCCTGGAGCGAACAATCATGGAATAATACAAGTTCTCTGTATGTACAGGGAGAGAGCTCAGGGGGCAGGAGTGCGTGGAGGTGGACACAGAGAAGAGGTAATTATCGGGAGGAAGGCGGATGGGAGCTGTTGCATTGTGGTACATTGTAGTCAATGCCATGAGATAAAGTATACATGAATTGCTGTGTGGAAAGTTAATTTGCTCTGTAAATTTTTACCCAAATCACAATTAAAAAAAAAGAAAGAAGAATAGAAAAGTTTGTAGTTAACTTGTGTGAGTTAAGATACTTACCCTGAGATGAATGAAGAAAAATAAGAAGATATAAAATAGATAACGAAATATTAACAAAAATTAAAAAATTAGGTTCAGGACTGCTCATTGTTTCTCAAAGTATGTATGTTTTTCTAGTCTTTGACTTAAATAAGTTTCCTGATGGCCACCATTTGAAAAAATAATATCATAAATTCAATATCCAGGCTTTAACTTTAAATAATAATTAGTTGCTTACTATATAATTTTCAATTATTTCTTCTCCAAGAACTTATGCACATAATATTTATACCCTATAAATTCACACATAAAATATTAAGAAAATAAAATAATTTAGTTGTTGTTAAGGGCTGTTGATTTAGCTCTGACTCATACAGAAAGAATTGAAGAAAAAATTAAAGCCTCGAGTTGCAATATTGAGAGATTCTATAGGCAAAATATTGAATGATGCAGGAAACATCAAGAGGAGATAGCAGTAATACACAGAGTCACTGTACCAAAAAGAACTGGTTGATCTTCATCCATTTTAGGAAGTGGCATATGATCTAGAACAAATGATACTGAAGGAGGAAGTAGAAGATGCAATGAGAGAATTGGTGAAGAACAAGGCTCCGGGAATTGATGGAATACCCATTGACATATTTCAACAAATGGATGTCCCATTAGATGCACTCACTTGGTTATGCCAAGAGATTTGGAAGACAGCTACCTGGCCAACTGACTGGAAGA
>NW_006921807.1:5488279-5488808 GCF_000298275.1 Orycteropus afer afer | reverse complement strand
AAGCAACATGAATTCTTTGACAACATCAATCTTCTCTCCATTTATTGTGATGCTGCTCATTGGTCCAGTTGTGAGGATTTTTGTTTTCTTTATATCGAGACGTAATCCATACTGCATACAATTACTAATTAAATATAAACACAAAAACGTCACAATGTCTCAGAGACAACAGCATCATGGTCTACATAATGAAGCAAGATAAAGCAGGAGAAACAAGGAATCAGGATGCAGACCCAGAACATATCCCTGAGGAAGAAGCAACATTGAAACTCCCTGATAAGGAATTCAAAAAAGTTATATGTAGGTACTTTCAACAGATTGAGAGGCAGATCAAGGAAAACACAGAGAGAAATGAGGAAAACAATGAAAACCCTAGAACAATTTCAAAAGACAATACAAGAAGAAAATGACAAAATAAATAAAAAGTTAGAAATGATACAAAATCTACAAATAGAAATTCAGAAGATTAATACTAAATTTTCAGAAATAGATAAGACATTGAATGAGCAAAGAGTGGAATCAAATCAAT
>NW_006921807.1:5485590-5487024 GCF_000298275.1 Orycteropus afer afer | reverse complement strand
TTGGTTTTTGTTTGACCCAGATGGATCGAAGACTTAAATGTGAACTGTAACATTCCTCAAGCGAAAAATAGGGACAAATTTAGATGCACAAATTTATTACATAAATAGACTCAAGCATAACCCAAAATGCACAAACAGCTGAAGATAAACTAGATGAATGGGACCTTCTAAAATTAAATTTTTATGTGCTTCAAAAGACTTCTTCAAATGAGCAAAATTAGAACCTACAGATTGGGAAAAATATTGAGCAATGACATATCTGACAAGGAACTTATCTCTAAAATTTATAGAAAACTCCAACACCTCAACAACAAAAAGACAAATAATCTAATTAAAAAATGAGTGGAAGACATGAATAGACACTCCACCAGAGAGGATATTCATGCAACCAGCAAATACATGAAGAAATGCTCACAATCATTATGCATTAGAGACATGCAAATCAAAATAATGAGATATCTTCTCACCCCAGCACTAAAGGCAAAGTTCAACAAGACAGAAAACAAAAAATGCTGGTGAGGATGTGGAGATATTGGGACTCTCCTACACTGCTGGTTGGACTGTGAAATAATACAATCACTCTGGAGAGCAGTATGGTTGTTCCTTAAAAAGCTGAAATTAGAAATGCCATTTGACCCAGCAGTTCTGTTACTAGGTATATATCCTAAAGAAATTGAGATCCAGGACAACAACAGGTATATGCACACCCATATTAATTGCAGCACTATTTACAATAGCAAAAATATGGAAACAACCTTGGTGCCCATCAACAGAAGAATGGATAACCAAACTATGGTACCTACACACAATGGAACACTATGCAGCCCTAAAGAATAACGAAGAATCTGCAAAACACTGCATATCATGGATGAACTTGGAGGACATTACTTACTGCCATTGAGTTAAACTCAACTCATAGCAACTCCTCCTTGGGTTTCCGAGGCCATATCACTACAGAAGTAGATTGCCCTACCTTCCTTCCAAGTAGGGACTGGTGTGTTTGAACCACCAGCCTTCTGGTTAGCAGTCAAGTGTCTTAGGCACTATGCTACCAGAGCTCCTTGGAGGACATTATGCTCAGTGAAAGAAGTCATTCACAGAAGGACAAATATAGTATTGATTTATTCTTGTGAAAAGTCAAGGAAAGATTCATATATGAAAAGAAACTTTCTTTATTGGTTACTGTTATATTTGGAGCTGTGTGTCAACTTGGCTAGACCACAATTCTGTGTGGTTAAGCAATTGTGATGTAGGTTGTCCCAATGATGGGATCAGATGTATATGCTTTGAGCAGCCAATCCATTGAAAGGGAGTTTCCCTAGGGGTATGGCCTGCTTCCAGTATATTTATGGACATCCTGGGAAAAGAGACACTCTTCTGTGGCTCGGGATTCTGTTGTGCTGCCTACAACTGCCTGTGAGTGAACAATCCACC
>NW_006921807.1:5475749-5485260 GCF_000298275.1 Orycteropus afer afer | reverse complement strand
TCTAACAGAGTTACCAGGGCTGGGAGGGGAAGGGATGGAACTGTGAAAAAAATAAAATAAAATGTATTTTTTTAAAAGAATACCTGTCTTAAATTCTGTTCAATTCCCTTGTTTTATGACAGAGAAAAAGGAAGAAAGAAAGAAATCATATCTCTTAATGTCTACCAATAAAATATTCCATGCCAAATATTTAGTGAGAATGTGCACAAAGATTACTGTGGAAATTTTTTTAATGGATTATAAAAGTCTTATTAATCAATTCATTGCTGTCAAGTATGATACGATTCATAGGCACCCTTCCTTGGGTTTCCAAGGCAACATCACTACAGAAATAGATTGCCCAACCTTTCTTCTGAGGAATAGCTGGCAAGTTTGAACTGACAGCCTTCTGGTTAGCAGTCAAATGTCTTAGGCACTATGCCACCAGAGCTCCCAAAATTACATAGGCTTCAAAAGTGGAAAAGATTTAAAACACATTACAAGCTGTACCAACATAAAACTTTATTTAAAGGTAAATAATATAACACAGCATTACAGAATGTAGGTAAGCAGTAGGTACCTGAAAAACAATCAAGAGTAAGCTACTCAGAGTCATTCTTATTTGCACAAGAATGCACAATGTCTCTGGATTGTTGTCAAAAATTTGTACAATGAATCTTGAGTCTAGAGAGTTTAGGTGAAAGTGTCCAGAGACGTCTTCTATGCCCCTGTGGTCATTTAGCTGTTGTTGTAAGTTGCTGTTGAGTCCTCTCCAACTCATAGTGACCCCATGCATAGCAGAATGAACCACTGTTTGGTCCCATGACAGCTCCGCATCCTTGCTAAATATAGCTCCTCATTGCAGTCACTGTGTGAATCCATCTCATTGAAGCCCTTCCCTTTTTTCATCGACCATCCACCTTACCAAGCATAATATTCTTCTCCAGGGAATTGTTCCTTATTACAACATGGCCAAAGTAGGTGAGACAAAATCTGGCCATTCTCGCTTCCAGGGAGCATTGCTGCTACACTTCTTCCAGGACAGATTTGTTAGTTCTTTTAGTAGACCATGATACTTTCAGTATTCTTCACTAACACCACAACTCAAAAGCATCAACTCTTCTTCGGTCTTCCTTATTAATTATCCAGGTCTCACAAGCATATGAGGCTATTGAAAATACCATGGCTTATGTTATTTATTTACTTAGGTTTTTGGCTTGTGTAAGGCACACCTTAGTCCTCAAGGAGACATCTTTGCTCTTCAGCATTTGAAAGAGGTCTTTTGCAGCTGATTTTTTATTTGGAGGGCCATGCATTAGGAGAGATTGAGGACAATGTTACTTGAAATACACATCCCTTTGTTCATCAACTGGGTTCTTTCAAACTTAAATATTCTGCACTATATGAAGGAATGACCTGTGTAAATCACATACAATACTAATCTGCATGGTGAAAGAGAGCGTGTTTCTAATATGAGAGGAAAGAAGGGAGGGGAAAGGCAAGAATGTCCTCAATGTCCCAGACCCGTCTCTGCTTTGTCTGAACCTCCTGATGGATGTTGTTGTCGTTGTTGTTGTTATTTGCCGTCGAGTCAGCCCCGACTCATAGCGACCCCTCCTTGGGTTTCCGAGGCAGTATCATTACGGAAGTAGGATTGCCCAACCTTCCTTCCGAGGAGTGGCTGGTGGGTTTGAACCGCCAGCCTTCTGGTTAGCAGTCAAGTGCCTTAGGCACGATGGATATGATGTTCAAATCCCTGATACTTGTGAGTCTGTTAAGCTACCTGATCCATTGTGCTAGCTCAGTAATTCATATTATTATGGTCTTACCTTTTGCTAATATGATTATTCCAATGATACTTGCATTTGGCTACATGACAGTGTTTTAAATAAATTCCTTCTAATTGAGGAATATCAATTATGTGCAAAGACAATAATAGATGGCATAATAATAAAAAAAAAAAAACCCTGTTATTTATTATTATTGTTATTGTTTCTCTTTTCTTCTCTTTTAATAGGAAGGTCTGACTTACCAGCTCTGAATATTGATTTCACTGCTGCCTTTGACTTGCAATACCATTATGTTTTTCTTTTCATTTCTTCTTGTGTTATCACCACTATGGAACTCTTTTTAAAATGTGCATTTTATACATGGTCAAATATTTCTTATGTGTTCACTATCTATATTCTTTTTAAGGTGAGTCATATATGATGTTCCTTGGGATTTAGCAAAAGTCTAGCTAGGCAAGCAATATATCCATGCCATAAACTTGACTAGAAATAATAAAAATAAAAGTAGTCTTAGGAGTTCAATTCTAACTACACTTCTCATTCTTTACAATAACATTGGTGTCTTAGTTTTCTAGTGCTACTATAACAGAAATACCACAAGTGGGTGGCTTTAACAAGAGCAAATTTATATTCTCACAGTTTAGAAGGCTACAAGTCTGAATTCAGGGTGCAGGATCTAGTGTAAGTATCTCTATCGCTGTCAGCTCTGGTTGTTGTCCGTTCTCTGTGTCTGTTTCTTGGTTCCTTGGTGATCTTCCTATAGCATGACATCTATCTTTCCCCATCTCTGCTTAATTACCTGGTTGCTTGCTCAGTCTGATATTTTTGCATCTCAAAACAGATTGACTTAAAACACCCCCTCCACTAATATTGCCTCATTAACAAAGCAAAGCAAATCCATTTCTACATGAAATTATAACCACAGGTATAGAGATCAGGATTCGCAACACAGGTTTTTGGGGGACACAATTCAACCCATAAAATTGTTACATAGCTCAGAGCTATATACAATTAAGGTTTTCATTTCCAGGCACAGTGGATGTGAATATCCCAACAGCAAAAGACACACAACTTTAAATGTACATAAATGTACATTTAAATGTACAGAGTATAAATTTATTTGAGTATAAATTTTTTTCCCAAAATTTGTATAATGTAACCACTCAGGCAAATGACAACCTTAGTAACTTGAAAAAGTTGCAAGTTTTTTTTCAAAGACACAAAAATCCTAGGGTGGAGGAGTAACTGAAATTAAAGTAATAAATTATCGTATATTTGTTATAAAGAAGGAATCTATATAAACACACATTAATCTTTCAGAAATGAGACAAAAATTTAAGAAGCAATTTTCAAAACTCTGTTTTTTTCCTGAATGGAAAATATTTAGATCAACAAAATTTATAGTAAATACTCATGAATCCTTGATTAAACTGAAAGAAGAAATAAAATATAGAAGATGTTGTTAGGTGCTGTTGAGTTGTCTCTGACTCATCGAGATCCTATGTACAACAGAATGAAAAAATGCCTGGTTCTGCACCAGGCCCATGGTTCCTGCTATGCCTGAGCCCATCAATGCAGCCGCTATGTCAATCCATCTTGTTGGGAGACTTCATCTTTTCTGTTGACCCTCCAGTTTACCAAGCATGATATCCTTCTCCATGGAATGGTCCCTTCTGACAACATGACCAAAGTGGATGAGAGGAAGTCTGGCCATTCTCGCTTCCAAGGAGCATTCCAGCTGCCCTTCTTCCAGGACAGATTTGTTAGTTCTTTTAGCAGCCCATGCCACTTTCAGTATTCTTTGCCAACACCACAACTCAAGCATTGATTCTTGTTCTGTATTCCTTATTCATTGTCCAGCTCTCACATGCATACGAGGCTACAGAAAATACCATGGCTTATGTCAAGCTCACCTTAGTGTTCAAGGAAATATCTTTGTTCTTCAGCAGTTGAAAGAGGTCCTTTGCAGTAGACTTGCCCAATGAAATATGTTGTCTGATGTCTTGACTGCTGCTTCCATTGGTGCTGACTGTAGAACCAAGTAATATGAAGTCCTTAACAACTTCAATCTTTTCTCCATTTATTGTAATTCTGCTTATTGTTCCAGTTGTGAGAATTTTTGTTTTCTTTATATTGTTGTTGTTGTTGTGTGCTGTCAAGTCAGCCCCAACTCATAACGACCCCTCCTTGAGTTGCTGAGGCAGTATCACTACGGAAGTAGACTGCCCAACCTTCCTTCCGAGGAGTGGCTGGTGGGTTTGAACCTCCAGCCTTCTGGTTAGCAGTCAAGTGCCTTAGGCACTATGCTACCAGAGTGCCTTTATTTCCTTTATACTGAGGTGAAATCCATGCTGCAGACTGAAGTCTTCAATCTTCATCAGTAAGTGCTCCAATTCATCCTCACTTTCAGCAAGCAAAGTTGTGTCATCTGCCTATTGCAAGTTGTTAATGATTCTTCCTCCAATCCTAATGCTATGTTCTTCTTCATATAGTCCAGCTTCTTGAAGTATTTGCTCAGCATATGATTGATTAAGCATGGTGAAAGAATATAACTCTGACACACTGCCTTCTTGGTTTTAAACCACACAGTGTCCCCTTGTTCTCTTTGAATGACAGAATTGATACCTTTGAGCTGTGGTGTTGGCGAAGAATGTTGAAAGTACCATGGACTGTTAAAAGAACTAACAGGTCTGTCCTGGAGGAAGTGCAGCCAGAATGCTTCTTGGAGGTGAGAATGGCCAGACTTCATCTCACATACTTTCATCATGTTGTCAGAAGTGACCATTCCCTGGAGAGGAATGTCATGCTTGGTAAGGTGGAGAGTCAATGAAAGAGGGGAAGGCCCTCAACGATATGGATTAACACGGTGGCAGCAGCAATGGGCTCAAGTATAGCAAGAATCATGGAGCTGGCTCAGGACCTGGCGGTGTTTCTCTCTGCTGGCGGTGTGCATAGGGCCGTTGTGAGTCAGAGACAACTTGATGGCACCTAACAACAACTACTCTGAGAAGGCAGCTCTCTCCCAGTCATATTTTGAATGCCTTCCAATCTGAGAGGCTCATCTTCTATCACTATATCAGACCATGTTTCAGGGCTGTTCCTATAGTTTTTCAGTAATAGATAGTTTTTCACTGTTGTTCATAAGGCTTTCATTGGCCAGTTCTTTGAGAAGTGGATAGCCTTTTTCTTCTTCTGAGTCTGTCTTAGTTTGGAGTCTGACTTAGAAGAAGATATGTTCCCAATATTTATGTATTGGGAGAAAGCTGTCTTTAATATGGCTATACTAATTTACCTAAGGCTATAGTTCTTCTATACTAATTTAACTAAGGCTATAGTTCTTCCCTGCCCCCCCTTACTAGAATTCTTAGGCTTTAGGACAAACAATAGCCCTTCTTCAAGCCCAATATTTTGTCCAAATAAGCAACTACACTCACTCCTTTTGTGGGCAGGCTGGAATACCTGTAATTGTTCTCAGCACAGTGAATCATGTAGTCCCCTGGAGTATTAAACTGGCTGGAGTAGGGACTTTGGGTTTTCTCGCCTAAATAGGTACTATAAGGCATAATTAGATTTGTTTCCATTCTGCCCACACAGCCTTCTGTGTCAGGTAGACTAGTTCACCATGGAACTGTTTCTGTCCTTTGCTGTTTATTTTGTTAGTAAGTAAATGGTCTTCATTTGCCTACACTTCATTTGCAGACAAGTGTCTTATGTGTACGGCTTGATCAGATTAGATAGACATAGTACCCATAGAGGGTTTGGTGCTACTGGTTAGGGTATTCATCCTAGTAGGCTTGTTGCTGCCTGGTGCTCTTTGGATGCCTCTGAGACATTCTGTGTGTAACACAATTTCATTATGATGTAAATGGGAAATATTAAAAAAATACTGTGAGAGAAGCCCATAAAATGTATAGAAAAATAAATACAGTTTAACTAACAGAAATCCTCAAAATTTACTAGGTTTTCCCTTACATTTTAAGAACTAAAAAGGAAATGAAAATGGTTTAGTGAGGAAAAAAAAGTAACTTTCAGAATATACTATGTGAAATTAGTCAATTCAGTGTTTCATAACTACCAGTATATAATCATGATTAATATTCAAGATTATTTCTTGAGAAAATTAATTAAACTCAGTCAAAAAAAGACTGAATTATGTTTCCTAGAATTGTCAGAAAGTTAAAATATATCATATAGAAATATTTTCACCAATTATTTTTTAATAAAATGAGTTTATATGGAGTATTATATTCTAATTAACTTATAATTTCAGACATTTATAACTAGAGAAAAACATTTTGTCCAAGGCAACATGGAATACAAATTTAAAATATAGACATAATTTAACTGAGATATTTAATATCAATTCCAATATATATGTTAACCATAATTTCTATTTTCCTTTAATTATAATAGTTTAATTACACTGAAAGTTAGTAGTATTTTATAAGGCATACACTGTCTTACAAAATGTGAATATTTTATAACATGTCCACAAATTATTTGAACATTCCTCCCTTCAGCATGTGAAATCTAATTTCCCTCTTTTTGAATGGAAGTCAGATTTAAGTGAGCTCTGGTGGTGCAGTGCCTAAGGAATTTGACTGCTAACCAGAATGCTGGTGGTTCAAACCCAACAGCAACTCTGTGGAAAGAAGTTGGGGCAATCTATTTGAGTAAAGATTTACTGCCTCAGAAACCCAATGTGGGTTGCTATCAGTCTCAATTGACTCCATGGCAGTGAGTTTGTTTTTTATCTATGAATAAACCAAACAAACTCACTGCTGTCAAGGCATTTCGATTCATAGTGACCCCTCCTTAGATTTCTGAGGCTGTCTCTATACTGAAGTTGATTGCCCAATCTTCCTCCTGAGGAGTGGCTGGTGGATTTGAACCACTAGGCTCCTGGTTAGTAGTGAAATGCTTTAGGCACTGTGCCACCAGACCTCCCATCTAATGAATAGAATGTGGCAAAGGTAAATATATATAATTCTTAAAGGTAGTTCATAAGATGTTTTGCTTCTATGTGTTTCTAATCCTCTCTTTTGAGTTCCTATCAGGTCAAGAGAACACTCAAGCAGCCTATCAAGAAAGTATGCATACAAGGGAAGGACACAGGGAAAGGGTGACCACATGGAGGAAGTTGGAAGAGAGTTGTTAAATTGTGAGCATTGTAATCAGTGTCACAAACAAAATGTGTATGAACTGTTGAATGTAAAAAAATATATACTTTGTAAAATACCCCCCAAATCACAAAGAACATTGAATATACGATGAAGAACATTGAATATACGACAACCTGGCAGATGAATGAAAAAGATATGTCTTAAGAAGTACAGCCAGAAAGCTTCTTAGAAGCAAAAATGTTTTACTTACTTTGGGCATATTATCAGGAGGGATAAGTCCCTGGAAAACAATGTTAGGCTTGGTAAAGTGATAGTAGTTGTTGTTGTTAGGTGCCATTGAGTTTACTCCAACTCATAGAACCCTATATACAAAAAAAAAAAAAAAAAAAAAAAACACCACCTGATTGTGAGTCATCCTCACAATCCTTGCTATACTTGAGCCTGTTGTTTCAGTCACTGTGTCAATCTATCTCACTGAGGGTCTTCCACTTTTTTGCTGGCCATCTATTTTACCACACATGATACTGTTCTTCATGGAATAACCCCTTCTGACCATATGACCAAAGTAGGTGAGATGAAGTCTGACCATTCCCACTACCAAGGAGAATTGTGGCTGCACTTCTTTTTGAACAAATTTGTTCATTCTTCTGACAGTCCCTAGTATTTTCAGTATTCTTCACCAACAACATAATTCAACACATCAACTCTTCTCTGGCCTTCCTTATTCATTTTCCAGGTTTCATATGCACATGAGGCTATTGAAAATACCATGGCTTGAGTCAATACACGCTAGTCTTCAAAGTGACATCTCTGCTTCTTAGTACTTTAAAGAGTTATTTTGTATTAGATTCACCCAGTGCAAAATATGTCTGATTTCTTGACTGGTCCTTTCATCAAGTAGATCGTGGATCAAAGTAAAGTGAAATCTCTGTTGACTTCAATATTCTCCATTTTTCATGGTGCTGCTTATTGGTCTAGTTGTGAGGATTTTGATATACTATATGTTGAAGTGTAATCCATATTGGTACAGATCGAGGAGTCAGCCACAGGGACCCAGGTGAGGAGAGAGAACCCAGGCTACGCCTGACAAGCAATGAGGTGGGAAAGCAGGGAGAGGACAGAAAGGCAAAGGGGACCAGAACAGATCAAGGAGTCAGCCACAGGGATCCAAGTAAGGGTGGCTAAAGAGGTTTCCAAAAGCTAAGGGAGACAAACTTGTCTGTTGGTTTGTTCTATTGTGGTGACATGTTGCTATGAGTCTGGAGGCTGTGCCACTGGTGTTGCAAACCCAATGAGGAGCACATGGTGCACAAGTATCAGCCTGGCTTGCAGACTGGGACAGACTAGGAAGAAGGAGGAGGCCATCCACTTCTCAAAGAATTGGCCAGGGAAAACCTTATGAAGAGCAGAGAAACACTATCTGATACATCACTGCACAACTTTATGAATAGTCCAGAAACATTGTCCAGTGCAGAGAAGGAAGATGAGTCACTTAGCTTAGAAAGCTCTCAGAGTAGGACTGGGCAAGAGCTGCATTATCAGAGTACAATCAGCCTTACTCATATGGATAAGGTAAAGCTTTTGAGGCCTCCATTTGCTGATGTGGCACCACTCAAATTGAGGAGAAACAGTGGCAAACATCCATTAATAATTGGAACATGGAATGTACAAAGTATGAATCTAGGAAAATTGGAAATTGTAAAAAATGAAATGAAACACATAAAGATTTATATTTTAAGCATTAGTGAGCTGAAATGAACTGGTTTTGGCCATTTTGAATCAGACTACAATAAGATCTACTATGCCGGGAATGACAGTTTAAAGAGGAATGGAGTGGCATTCATCATCACAAAGAATGTTTCAAGATCTATCCTGAAGTACAATGTTATCAGTGATAGGATAATATCCATACACCTACAAGGAACAACCATTAATATGTCTATGATTCAAATTTATGCACCAACCACCAAAGCCAAAGATGAGGAAACTGAAGATTTTTATCAACTTCTGCATTCTGAAATTGACTGAACATGCAATCAGGATTTGTTAATTATCACTGGTCACTGGAATGCAAAAGTTGGAAACAAAGAAGAATCACTGGTAGTTGGAAAATTTGGTCTTGTTGAGAGAAATAATGCTGGAAATTGCATGGTAGAATTTTGCAAGACCAACGACTTATTCATTGCAAATACCTTTTTTCAACAACACAAATGGTGACTGTACATGTGGACTTCACCAGATAGAATACACAGGGATCAGATTGACTACATCTGTGGTAAGAGACAATGGAAAAGCTCAATATCTTCAACCAAAACCAGAGCAAGAGGTGATTGTGGAACAGACCATCAACTGTTCATATGCAAATTCAACTTGAAGTTACAATTAAAACAAATCCATGAGAGCCAAAATATGATCTAGAATATATCCCTCCTGAATTTAGAGACCATCTAAAGAATAGATTTGATGCATTGAACACCGATGACTGAAAACCAGAAGAATGGTTGGATGACATCAAGACCATCATCCATGAAGAAAACAAGAGGTCACCAAAAAGACAACAAAAGAAGAGAAGACCACTATGGATGACAGAAGATACTCTGAAACTTTCCCTTGAGTGGA
>NW_006921807.1:5471731-5473243 GCF_000298275.1 Orycteropus afer afer | reverse complement strand
GCAAGAATGTCTACTTGAGGACTAAAGTCCACCTGACACAAGCCATGATATTTCCAATTGCCTCATATGCATGTGAGAGCTGGATAATGAATAAGGAAGACCAAAGAAGAGTTGATGCTTTTGAGTTGTGGTTCTGGTGAAGAATGCTGAAGGTACCATGGACTTCCAAAAGAACTAACAGATCTGTCCTGGAGGAAATGCAGCCGAGATGCTCATTGGAAGCAAGGATGGCCAGACTTCGTCTCACCTACTTTGGTCATGTTGTCAGAGGGGACCATTCCCTGGAGAAGTATGCCATTCTTGGTAAGGTGGAGGGTCGATGAAAGAGGGGAAGGCCTTCGATGAGATGGATTGACAAGGTGGCTGCCACAATGGGCTCAGGTATAGCAAGGATCATGGAGCTGTCACAGGATCGGGCGTTGTTTTGTTCTGCTGTGCATGGGGTCACTATTAGTTGGAAATGACTCAATGGCATATAACAATGACAACAATCCATATTGAAGACTCTAGTCTTTGATCTTCATCAGTCAGTGCTTCAAGTCATCTTCATTTTTTAGCAGGCAAGATTGTGTCACCTTATTTCATAAGTTGTTAATGAGTCATCTTCCAATCCTGATGCCATGTTCTTCTTCATACAGTCCAGCTTCTCGTATTATTTACTCAGCATATAGATTGAATAAATACGGTGAAAATTTGCAACTCTGACACACATCCTTCCTGATTTTAAACCATGCAGTATCCCCTTGTTCTGTTTGAATGGCAGCCTTTTGGTCTATGTACAGATTCTTCATGATCACAATTATGTGTTCTGGAACTCCCATTCTTTGCAATATTGTCAATAATTTGTTATAATACACACAGTTGAATGCCTTCACTTAGTCAATAAAAAACAGGTAAACTTATTTCTGGTACTCTTTGCTTTCAGCCAAGATCCTCCTGACATTAGCCATGATATCTCTCATAGTACATCCTCTTCTGAATCTAGCCTGAATTTTTGGAGATTCACTGTCAGTATACTGCTACAACCATTTTGGAATTATCTTTAGCAAAATTTTAGTAATATTTGATATTAAACATATTTTTTTTTTATAATTTCCACATTCTGTGGGATCACCTTTCTTTGGAATGGCACAGATATCAATCTCTTCTAGTCAGTTGTGCAGGTAACTGTCTTCCAAATATCTTGACATAAATGAGTCAGTACCTCTAGTACTGCATCTGTTTGTTGAATTATATTCCAATGGTATTTCAATGGGTATTCCTTCAATTCCTGGAGCCTTGTTTTTCATCAGTTCCTTCACTGTAGCTTGGACTTCTTCCTCCAGTATCATTGGCTCTTGATCATATGCTACTTCCTGAAATAGTTGAACATCAACCAATTCTTTTTGGTACAGTGATTCTGTGTCCCTTCCATCTTCTTTTGATACTTCCTACATCCCACTAGCCACTCCTGGGAAGGAAGAAGGGGCATTCTACTTCTGCAGTAATACTGCCTCAGAAACCCAAGGAGGG
>NW_006921807.1:5459140-5471501 GCF_000298275.1 Orycteropus afer afer | reverse complement strand
CATGCAGGAACAAGTTTCATAGTGTTTTCTGACATCCATTTTGGTTTTTTCTTCCTTTCCTGTCTTTTTAAGATATTTTTCTTTCTTCAAGTATTATATTCCTGATGTCATCCCACAACTCTTCTGTTCTTTGGTCATTTGTGA
Organism: Orycteropus afer afer; assembly: GCF_000298275.1. Lineage (NCBI taxonomy): Eukaryota > Metazoa > Chordata > Mammalia > Tubulidentata > Orycteropodidae > Orycteropus > Orycteropus afer. The sequence goes on along the minus strand of NW_006921807.1, from coordinate 5,471,357 downwards.
TTAAATGTGTCAAATCTTCTCTTCAGATGTTTTCTAAATTCAGATGGGATAAAATTCTGGTTGTATTTTGGCACTCATAGACTTGTTTTCATTTTCTTAAGCTTCAGCTTGAACTTGCATATAAGGAATTGATGGTTTGTTCCACAGGAGAGCTCCTGACCTTGTTTTAGATGATGATATTCAGCTTCTCCATCATGTCATTGTACTACATTGTTGAACAATATCATTGATATTTCACACAAGTAAAATCTTACTCAAGAAAATTAAAAAATGGTGGCAACAGTATATTGACAGAGAACTTCCAAAAATGCAAGCTGGATTCAGAAGAGCATGTAGAACTGGGGATATCATTGCTAATGTCAGATGGATCTTGGCTGAAAGCAAAGAATACCAGAAAGATGTTTACTTCTGTTCTACTGACTATACAAAAGTATTCAACTATGTGGATCATAATAATTTATGGATAATATTGAGAAGAATGGGAATTCCAGAACTTAATTGTGCTCAGGAGGAACCTGTACATAGACCAGGAGCTGTCATTCAAATAGAACAATGAGACACTGCATGGTTTAAGTCAGGACAGAAGTTCAAGGATATAACTTTTCATCATACTTATTCAATCTGAATGGTGAGCAAATAATATGATAAGCTGTACTATATGAAAAATAAAGCAGCATCAAGGTTGAAGGAAGACTTACTAACAACCAGTGATATGCAGACTACACAACCTTGGTTGCTGAAAGTTAAAATTACTTGAAGCACTTACTGATGAAGATTAAAGACTACAGTCTGTAGTATGGATTACACATCAACATAAAGAAAACAAAAGTCCTCATGACTAGAATAATAAACAGCATCATGATAAATTGAGAAAATATTGAAGTTGTCAAAGATTTCATGTTACTTGGTTGCACAATCAACACCAATGGAAGCATCAGTCAAGAAATAGATGACATATTACCCTGGCTAAATCTGCTGCAAACTCACTGCCGTTGAATCGGATCCAACTCATAGCGACACCTCCTTGGGTTTCTGAGGCAGTATCACTACAGACCACTCCTCGGAAGGAAGGTTGGGCAATCCTACTTCTGTAGTGATACTGCCTCGGAAACCCAAGGAGGGGTCGCTATGAATCAGGGCTGACTCAATGGCACATAACAACAACAACAACATCACTACAGAAGTAGATTGCCCAACCTTCCTTCTGAGGAGTGGCTGGTACAATTGAACCGTCTGCCTTCTGGTTAGCAGGCAAATGCCTTAGGCATTACACCACCAGAGCTCCTAAATCTGCTGCAGATGACCTCTTTAAAGTGCTGAAGGGCAAAGGTATCTCTTTTAAGACTAAGGTGTGCCTAACCCAAGCCATGGTGTTTTCAATTGCCTCATATGCACGTGAAAGATGTACAATGAATAAGGAAGATCAAAGAAGAGTTGATGATTTTGAGTTGTGGTGTTGGCAGAGAATGCTGAAAGCACCAAGGATTGCCAGAAGCACTAACAAATCTGTCCTAGAGGAAGTGCAGCCATAGTGTTCCTTGGAAGCAAGAATGGCCAGACTCCATCTCACCTACTTTGGTCATGTTTTTAGAAGGGACAATTCCCTGGAGAAGAGTATCATACTTGGTAAAATGGAGGGTCAGTAAAAAAAAAAAAAGGGGGGAAAGCCCTGAACAAGATGGATTCACACAGTGTCTGCAATGATGCTCTCAGGCATAGCAAGGATTGTGGGGCTGGGCAGGACCAGGCAGTGTTTCAGTGTGTTGTATATAAGGTCATTATGAGAGCCAACTCAATGACACCTAACAACAATAGCAAATAGAATCTGAGAAATTTAAGAGTATTCTATAAGGAAAAAGTCTGTGGGTAGTGCAAAAAGATAAAACATTTGGCTACTAATGGAAAGTTTGTGGTTGGAAACATCTCAGAAGAAAGTCATTCTAGTTCAGAAAAATTTCCCTTTGCAAACCCTTTGAAACACATTTCTACTCTGAGACACGTGGGGTTGCCATGAGTCAAAATTGACTCAATGGAAACTGGTAGTGAAAATGGTCTACACGGAAGTGACATTTAATTTAATAGTTGAAGAATTCATTAAATAAGTTATAACTAGGATTTAATAGGTAGATAAAAACAAATTAATAATCAAATTATAGTTACCAAAAGTTAGAGTTATCTTATTGAAATAATGACTTATAATTCCCGTGATAAAATAACACACACCGTATTATAGGATTACCTTGAGGTAAATTGATCTGATTTTTTTGAACCATAGTATGTTCTGGGAGAACTTTTCATATCAGCTCACACAGACAGGAAAGATAGGTTGAGATTAAGTACGCAAAAACTGGAAAATTATTCCAGGCTGAAGGAATTACAAAGATATTATCAGATGAGAGTGATAGACATATACGCAATACATGAATTATCTGTTTAGTAGAAAATAACATTACATGATATTTTCACAATGCTAATTCCCTTGTAATTATTCATATTTTATGTTTTACATGTATTTTATATATACATGTTACCACTTTTGATCTGATATGATTAAAAGGAAAAGAAATGTACTAGACATGAATGTCAGTCAGAAGAACATAGAAGAGTAATTCATTTGAAAAATAGTATTATTTTCAGTAACAATACGATGTTAACCCAAGGAATAAACCATAATTTAAATATAACAAACTGCTTTTGTGAAACAAAGAGTTCAGGACAACCTTGAAGGAAAGAAGACTCTTGTGCTTTTTATATGAGGAAAGTAAATAGACAGATGTGGTAGTTAAAGTTAGGTCAGCTTGGCTGGGCCTGGATTTGAGTGGCTGGGCAGCTGGATGTAATATAGCTCATGTTGAGACTGGTAATCAACTCCACGGTGGAATCTTCCCCAAGCAGCTGAATAGCTTCCACTATCTAAGGAGTAGCTTTGAGAATGATCTGCAGATTTTGGCATCCTTGAGTCCTGCATGTGGCTAAGTCAGTGTTCAGCAGCCTTCCATGTTGTCTTCAAATCTTGGGACATTTAGTGGACTTGAATCAATGACCTGCAATTTGTTTTGGTAATATTGTCAACCTTGGGTTTATCAGCCTCAGCAGCCAGCAGCTGCTTGAGTTAAGAAAGCCTCTAGCTTCAGTGGGCCAGGAGGAAGAGGCAGAACTAAAGAACAAGGTTGAAAGACTTTCACCCAGCCCCCAGAGCCTGGCACTTTGAACTTAGACTTCTAATCTCCAAAACAGTAAGAGAATAAACACATGTTGGTTCAAGCTGTCCACCTGTGATATTTTCTGTTAGAAAGGTATGAAGTAACCAAAACAATGGACACCAGCCCTGAAAAAATTGTTCCCTCCTGTTTTCATAAGTGATCTTTACCAAAGATGTCAGAAGAGTTGTCAGAAGTAACACATAGAAGGAGCTCTGGTGGCATAGTGGATAAGGCATTTAGTGCTAACCAGAAGTCAGTAGTTCAAACCCACCAGCCTCACTGTGGAAGGAAGATGAGCAATCTACTTCCATAAAAATTTACAGCCTTGGAAACCCAATGGGAGTCACTATGAGTTGGAATCGACTTGATGACAGTGAGTTTGATTTTGATTGCTGTTCATATGTGATATTAAACAAAGATGTCAGAAGAGATGTGGGTTTTAATTAAATGCTGCTACATTCAAGAAACTTGAACTGTAAAAAGATGGTTCAGAAAAGCAACGGATGTTATGCAGGGCAATCCTGAAATGTTTTTAATCAGTCCTACCTCATGAGTGCATGTTAGTGGAAGAGGAATAAATATAAAGTTATTTTATTCATGTTCCAAGATCAAATAAAAATTACATCTCTTCAGAAAAGAGCTATTTTTCCTGTAAGAGCTTTACTGAAAAGAAAAGATTTAAAGAAGATTTGCTATTTTTTACTTACCTGGTCTTGTGCAAACCATATTCTGATACATAACTAAGGAAAAACAAAACACACACACACACACACACACACACAATATATAACCCTGAATGTATAGGGAGTAAGGAAACTGTGACATCTATAGCAGCAATAGTTTGCATAACATTTATAAGTGATATCTCTCACAAACCAAGTACATCTATTGCATCTTCACCTGGAGAGCAGGAGCCCAGCTGCTGCGTATCTGCTGATTTGCTGTCTGAACAATGAGAGGTGAATCATTCAACTCCTCTTTAATATAATGAGAATAGAGAAACCTGCCATAGCTAGCTCAGAAAAATGGTTGTCTCATATTCAAGTTGTGTACAAAATACAGATGATATAAAGTAAGTTCCTTTGTGAGGACATGAAGGAAGTTTCTGCCTGTAGAAAATGATTTTAGAGTATTATGTCTAAGAACAAATCAGAACTGTAGGCCCATATATATATATATATATTTTCCCCCTTAGCCTGTTTTTTTTTTTTTTATTTTAGGCAGAGAATATAAGTCAGAAAGGGAAAAGATATATTTTTCCCCCTTAGCCTGTTTTTTTTTTTTTAATTCTAGGCAGAGAATATAAGTCAGAAAGGGAAAAGATAGAAATGTAATCTGAAGTTTTTTTTTTTTTTTTTTTCCCCCCTGGCAAGTAATTCTCTCTATCATTTCCTGTACATGACTCATTAAGTTCCACCTCTGTGTCTTGCACATGTCATTACCTCCTGTCAGCTGTTGAATATCTATCTACCTCTTTCCCCAAATCAGATTACTTCCCAATTACCTTCAAGAACTAGGTTCACGGTCACCTTTTTCAAAAAGCATTTGTGCCTTCATGTTCGGTCAATCCTATATTAACAACTAGTATTAGTGGTTGTTGAAGTTATGCTAAGCAGAGTTTTGGAAAGTCAGGTGGCGTAGGGTATAATTAAGGTCAGGACAGACATTGAACAATTCATAACCAGAGGTATTTAAATAAGAAAGGCAGAGTTGGAAGCAGAACATACAATGGTTACAAAAAAACTCTGATCCCCTGAGTCCAAGAGGACAAAACAGTGTGCTACCCTAGCCAGCTCTGTGAACAGTACATGAAATTGACCAACTCTCAGTTAAAGAAGGTTGGGCAATCCTACTTCCGTAGTGATACCGCCTCGGAAACCCAAGAAGGGGTCGCTATGAGTCGGGGCCGACTCGACGGCAAACAACAACAACAACAACAACTCAGTTAAAGTGCCATCCATAGGACTGAAAATAAACTTCCACTATTTTAAGATTTAAAAAAATTAAAATACACAGGAAAAAAAGTCTAAAATGCTTAGTTTTTAACTTGATAACATTTATTCAAGTTAAAATGTTGTCTTATGTTTGGAGAGTATGTCCTTCTTATATTTTTTGTGGGAATAAATACTAATTTGGACTTTTTGTCTTGCTTGTTTTCAGTCTTCATTCTGTAAATTAAATATCATAAGTCCTATGTCAGTAAGTCATTCATTTTTCATGGTCTGTAAAATTTAGAGGGCTCTGATGACACTTAGTTGTCCTTTAGACAAAATTGTATTTTTTGTTAAGGGAATATCCTAGAACTTAATAACTGTGAAAAAACTCTTACACAGCACATGAGCTTTTAATTCGTATTCTTTCTTTAATTCCTTCAGCAAATATTTTTAAGCTTTCGTATACGCCAGGCATTGTCCAAGGCACCTGGGTGGTATATGTAAAAAAGCCAGGTCAATTTCCTTCTTTAATAGAAGACTAAAAGTTAACTCTTACATTTAAGTTCAGGGAGATAGCAATAAATACATAAGTAGCTTATCAATTTATACATATATATCTAATACATAAAAACATACAGTATATGCATGTGTAAAATTAAAATACAATTGTGTGGCAGTCACTAAGGTATTTATATTTGGATGTCATGGAAGGTCTCTTTGAGATGGTAACATTAAAGGTAAGATCTGATTAACAGGTAGAAGTCAGAATTAACAAAAGCCTGATTCTCAAATATAGAAGGGTAGCTAGCAAAACAGCCCTAAGGCATATTTTAAATAGGATGAACGGCACCCTTGGAGTGTGCAGTACATAAGAGATAGTTCAGGAAAAGCAGACAGAAGGTTACTTTGCTGAAAATAATGAGCAAGGCTAGGGGCAGGGAGGAGATTTTGGTCAAAGAGACAGCAAGAATCATGGACAGATTTATTAGTTTAGCTAAAGTTTGTATTTATTTTAAATATAATGGAAAACATGTTAAGTAAAAATACCATAATATCTTATTTATATTGTCAAAAATTATTGTGACTTCTTCTGGAAAATAGATTGTAAGGAAATAAGAAAGACCAATGATGAGAAAATGACATCATGTTTGGTAAGTTAGAGATTCAGCAAAAGAGAGGAGAACCCTCAATGTGACAGATTGACATAATACCCTCAACAATGGGTTTGAAAATATCGAAGATCTTATAGATGGGTGAGGACTGGGTTACACTGCAGTCTGTTATACATAACATGAGTCAGAGCTGAATGGACTGAAACTAACAATAGTAATGGAAGCAGAGAGACATGTTAGGAAACTTATTGCAGAGACGTTTTGGAGAAACTTAGTAGAGGAATGAAGATACATAGGTGTCCACAGAGTATACTTTGGAGTTATAGCATTAAGGAACTAATGATAGATTGTATTTGACCAGGGAAGTTTACTCGAGATAATTTAAATTATTGACTTGAGATATGTTTTACTAAGATAACTACGAATGGATGGGGAGCAAGCATGGAGGAAAAAATCAGATGTAATTCTTTAGTTGAATTTGATGATATAGAGAGATGGGTACATGGATTTGAAGTTCAGAAAAGTTATCACTGTTGAGGAGGATGATCTGGCAGTCACTGAAATAAAAACAAATTTAAAGTCTTAGGATCACAGTAGAACAGAATTCTGATCTGAATACAATGCCCATCAAATCTAGTGTCACTTAGAGCTCTCCATCATATTCAAGCTCCAGTATCAATTTTAGTGATGAAATGTGCTCTTCTCCATGACATGAATGGTCTTTTGGCAAGTTTTTTTTTTTTTTTTTCCTCTATCCAGAAAGACAACTGTGTTGAAGAAGTATTATCTTTATAGAGCTCTGGTGGCGTATTGCCTAAGGCATTTTACTGCTAACCAGAAGGCTGGCAGTTCAAACGCACCAGCCACTCCTTGAAAGGAAGGTTGAGTAATCTACTTCCATAGTGATACTGCCTCAGAAAGCCAAGTAGGGGTTGCTAGGAGTCGGATCCAACTCGACAGCAGTGAGTTTGGTTTTGGTTTAACCTCCCTGGAAGGTGGGAAAAGCCAGGTCCAGTGTAGGCAGGATACAGGTAAGGGGAGGATGGAGAGGTTTGGAACAGCTAAGAGAGACAAACTTGTCTGTCAGTTTGTCATACTGTAGTATTTTGTGTGTTGCTGTGAGGCTGGAGGCAGTGCCACTGGTGTTTCAAAAGCCATCAAGCCATATGGTGCACAGGTTTGAACACAGCTCGCAGACTGAGACAGACTAGGAAGAAGGAACACACCATCTACTTCTTGAATTGGCCAGGAAAAAAATTTTGAATAGCAGAGAAATACTGTCTGATACTTTACAGGACAACTTTATGAATAGCCCAGAAATATTGTCCTATATAGTGTTGGAAGACGAGCCCCTTAGGTTGGAAGGCACTCAAAATTCAACTGGGAAACAGCTGCTTCATCAGAATAGAACCAACCTTAATGATATGGATAAAGTAAAGCTTTTGGGACCTCCATTTGCTGACATGGCATAGCTCACTCAAACTGAGGAGAGACATCTGCAAACATCCATTAACAACCTGAACATGGAATGGATAAAATATAAATCTAGAAAAATTGGAAGTTGTCAAAAATGCAATGGAACACATAAAGATTGATATCCTAAGCATTAGTGAGCTGAAATGGACCAGTTTTGGCCATTTTGAATCAGACAACCATATGATCTACTACTCTGGGAATGACAAATTGAAGAGGAATGTCATGGCATTCATCATCACAAAGGATGTTTCAAGATCTGTCCTGAAGTACAATGCTGTCAGTGATAAGATAATATCCACATACTAACAAGGAAGACCATTTAATACTAGTGTTACTCAAATTTATGCACCAATCACCAAAGCCAAAAATGAGGAAATTGAAGATTTTTATCAACTTCTGGAGTGTGAAATTGACCAAACATGAAATCAAGATGTGTTAATTATCACTGTTCACTGGAATGCAAAAATTGGAAACAAAAAAGAATCAGCAGTAGTTGGAAAATTTTACTTTGGTGATAACTCTGGAGATTGATGATAGAATTTTGCAAGGCCAATGAATTATTTATTGCAAATACCTTTCTTCAACAACACAAATGGTGGCTATACATGTGGACTTCACCAGATGGAGTATACAGGAATCAGATTGACTACATCTGTGGCAAGAGGCAATGAAAATGCTCAATATCTTCAGTCAAAATAAGTCCAGGAGCTGATTATGGAACAGACTATCAACAGCTTACATGCAAGTGCAAATTGAAGTTGAAGACAATTAAAACAAGTCCACAAAAGCCAAAATATGACCTTGACTATATCCCTCCTTCATTTAGAGACCATCTAAGAAACAGATTTTATGCATTGAACACCAATGACCAACAACCAGAAGGATTGTGAGATGACATCAAGAATATCATCCATGAAGAAAGCAAAAGATCATTAAAATGACAGGAAATGAAGAAGAGACCAAAATGGCTGTCAGAAGAGACTCTGAAATTTGCCCTTAAACAGAGAGTAGCTGAAGCAAATGGAAGAAATGAAAAAATAAAAGAGCTAAACAGATGATTTCAAAGAACAGCTCGAAAAGACAAAGTCAATTATTATAATGAAATGTGCAAAGACCTGGAGTTAGAAAATCAGAAAGGAAGAACATGCTTAGCATTTCTCAAGCTGAAAGAACTGAAGAAAAACTTTAAGACTCAAGTTCAATATTGAAAGATTCTGTAGGCAAAATATTGAATATTGCAGGAAACATCAAAAGAAGATGGATGGAATACAGAGAGTCACTGTACAAAAAAGAATTGGTCGATGTTCATCCAAGGGGGCTTATGATCAAGAACCAATGGTACTGAAGGAAGAAGTTGAAGCTGCATTGAAGGAAGTGGCAAAAGACAAAGCTCCAGGAATTGATGGAATACTCATTGAGATGTTTCAACAAATGGATGCCACTCTGGAGGCACTCACTTGGCTATGCCAGATTTGGAAGACAGCTACCTGGCCAACTGACTGGAAAAGAACCGTATTTGTACCCATTGTAAAGAAAGGTGATCCAACAGAATGTGGAACTTAAGGAACAATAGCATTAATATTACAAGCAAGTAAAATCTTACTTAAGATAATTCAAAAATGGTTGCAGCAATGTATTCACAGAGTTGTTGTTGTTGTTGTTAGGTGCTGTCAAGTCATCTCTGACTCACAGCGACCTCACGTACAGCAGAATGAAACACTGCCTGGTCCTGTGCTGGCCCCATGATCTTTGCTGTACCCAATCCCGTTGTTGCAGCCACTCTGTCAATCCATCTTGTTGAGGGCCTTCCCCATTTTTGTTCTCCCTCCACTTTGACAAGCATGATATCTTTCTCCAGGGAATGGTTCCTTCTTATAACATGAACAAAGTAGATGAGAATAAGTCTGGCCATTATCGTTTCTCAGGAGAATTTGGGTTGCATTTCTTCCAGGACAAATTTGTTAGTTCTTTTAGCAGTCCACGGTACTTTCAGCATTCTTCGCCAACACCACAACTCAAAAGCATTGACTCTTCTGGGGTCTTCCTTTTTCATTGTCCAGCTCTCACTTGCATATGAGGCAATTGAAAATATCATGGCTTGGGTCAAGCACACCTTTATCTTCAAGGAAACATCTTTGCTCCTCAGCACTTGAAAGAGGTCCTTTGCAGCAGACTTGCCTAATGTTATGCAACGTCTGAGGTCTTGCCTGCTGGATCCATTGGTGTTGATTGTAGAACCAAGTAATATGAAGTCTTACAACTTCAATTTTTTCTCCACTGACAGAGTACTTCCAGAAATGCAAGCTGGATTCAGAAAAGGATGTGGAATGTGGGATATCATTGCTGATGTCAGATGGATCCTGGCTTAAAGCAAAGAATGCCATACGGATGTTTACTTGTATTTTATTGACTATGCAAAAGCATTCAATTGTGTGGATCATAACAAATCATGGATAATTTTGAGAAAATGGGAATTTCAGAACCCTTAATTCTACTCATGAAGAGCCTGTACGTATACCAGGAGACTGTTATTCTAACAGAACAAGGGGACACTTCATGGTTTTAAATCAAGAAGGGAGTGCATCATGGTTGTATCCTTTCCCCATACTTATTCAATCTATATGCTGAGCCAAATAATCTAGACCAATTTGGAGCAATAAACTGGACCATCTGAAGAAGAACATTGCATCAGGATTAGAAGAATCATTAACAACCTGTGATATGCTGACAACACAACTTTGCTTGCTGAAAGTGAGAATGACCTGGAGAACTTACTGAGGAAGATTGAAGACTACAGTCTGCAGTATGGATTACATCTCAATATAGAGAAAACAAATGTCCTCACAACTGGACCTATAAGCAGCATCACAATAAATGGAGAGAAGATTGAAATTGTCAAAGACCTCATGTTACTAGGTTCTACAATCAACATCAATGGAAGCTGCAATCAGGATATCGAATGTTGTATAGCGCTCGGCAAACTGGTTGTAAAAGACCTCTTTCAAGTGCTGAAGAGCAAAGATGTCTCCTTGAAGACTATGGTGTGCCTGACACAAGCCATGGCATTTTCAATTGCTTCATATGCATGTGAGAGCTTGACAATGAATAAGGAAGACTGAAGAAAAGTTGATGCTTTTGAGCTTTGGTGCTGGTGAAGAATGCTGAAAGTATCATGAACTTCTAAAAGAACTAATAAATCTGTACTGGAAGAAATGCAGCCAGAATTCTCCTTGGAAGTGAGAATGGCCAGACTTAGTTTCACGTACTTTGGTTATGTTGTCAGAAGGAACCATTCCCTGGAGAAAGATATAGTGCTTGGTAAAATGGAGGGTTGACGAAAAAGAGAAGTCCCTCAACAAGATGGATTGACACTTTGGCTGCAACTATTGGCTCAGGTATAGCAAAGATCATGAGGCTAGCACAGGACTGGGCAGTGTTTTGTTCTGCTGTGCATAGGGTCACTATGAGTCAGAGATGACTTGATGGCACCTAACAACAACAGCTCTAATCCAGAAAGTTTATCCTATTCAATAAAACAAGTGGCAATAAGGACTGTGCCTAGGAACTACTAACCTGCATATTGCTAATTTTCACCATCATTAAGGGAAGTATTTTTCAGTTTTTGCCAGTCACTGTACTCACCTGCAAGTGACAACCAAAATCGTGTACCCAATTGCTAAAACTGCAGCCTGACATTATGGGATCCATCCATTCCAATACCCAGTATCCTTTTCCCTTAATCCTTGCTGTCTGGAGAGTGTGGATCTGCAAGGGGAGTTCCTCCCATGCAAATTAGAATTGTGCCATTGAAAATAATTTCCCTCAGCATGGCCTTCCTAATCCCAGCCTCATCACTAACTGTTTTATCAATTAGTGTAGAGTTTCTCTTCAGAGAGCTACCCCTCATGTGGTTTGAGGATGACCACAAGCTAGAAGACTTTCCAGGCATGCAAATGATACACAGTAGTTTATTGGGCACTTATGGGAGTAAATCAAACAGGGTGTCTGATCACTTGGGTCCAGGGCTTGGCAGTCAGGTATCCTTATGACTATCTGGGACATTTTTTCCAAGGAGGGGGGCTCAGGGATAGTCTTAAGCCCATTGTCTCTAGTACAAAAGTTCCATCTGAGTTGTCACCAGATGCATCTTTGTCACCAATGCAACATTGTTCTTAGTGAAGTAGCTCTTCTTGGAGATGTTAAGACCTTTAGAATAGAGCAAATTTTGCATTAAGTACTTCTACCACACATGCAAAGCCAAGTTAGGCTTGTGCCTCACATCATTCTTCTGGCCTTGTGAGACACTTCTCAGGCCATAGTGTCTATCCTGAATGGGGACCATTCAATCTAATTTAATATAAAACTCATGCCATCAGTTTTCATAAGTTGTCAAGTTCATCACATGTCAAGTTCATCATCATGGCATAAATGATCCTGTGGCAGATTTTCTTTTCTCTCAAAGCAGAGAAAGAAAGAAAAAAAAAAAAAAAAA
>NW_006921807.1:5455135-5456194 GCF_000298275.1 Orycteropus afer afer | reverse complement strand
TGCCTTCACTGACAATGCAGTACTGTATGTGCAAAAGTGTTCACCTTTGTTGTCTGCACCTACCATGTAGGTCTTTCTGTCTTCCTCTTCCTCAATGCCACCATGTTGATCACTCACATTTGGTCCATTTCCCTTCTCTTCACCCAAATCAATACTTATCTCTACCTATCTAACAGTGTTCCCTCTCTCCTCCCTCCCCCCTGGTAACCAACAAAGAAAATTTCCTTCCCTATCTAAACTTTTCCTTGATTTTTACAATAATGGACTAATACAATGTTTGTCCTTCTGTGGCTGACTTATTTCACTCAGCATATGTCCTCCAAGTTTATCCATGTTATGTGGTGTTTTACAGATTTGAGCTTCTTTAGGATTGTGTAGTATTCCATTGTGTGTATGTACCATAGTTTGGATATCCATTCCTCAGTTGATGGAAACCTAGATTCTTTCCATATTGTGGCTATTGTAAATAGTGCTATGATGAACATGGGTGTGCCTATGTCTGTTCTTGTCATGGCTCTCACTTCTTTAGGATATATACCTAGTAATGTAATGGCTAGATCAAATGGCATTTCTATTTCCAAAATTTTAAGGAATCTCCATATTGCTTTCCACAGTGGTTCTACCAATTTAAAGTCCCACCAACAGTGTATGAGAGTTCCAATTTCTCAGCATCCTTGTCAGCATTGGTTATTTTCTGTCTCATTGACTTTACTACTAGTGCTGGGGCAAGATGATATCTCATTGTTTTGATTTGCATCTAATGGCTACTGATCATAAGCATTTCTTCATTTGTTTGTTGGCCACTTGAATGTCCTCCTTGGTGAAGTGTCTATTCATGTCTTCTGCCTGTTTTTAATTGGATTACTTGTATTTTTGTTATTGAGGTGCTGGAGTTTTCTACAAATTCTAGACATAAGTCCTTGTCAGATATGTCATTGCCAAATATTTTTTCTCAATCTGTGGATTCTCTTTTCACTCTTTTGGCAAAGTCTTTGGAAGAACATACAAATTTAATTTTGAGAAGGTCCCATTCATTTAGTTTCTCTTCTGCTGTTTGTG
>NW_006921807.1:5451870-5452440 GCF_000298275.1 Orycteropus afer afer | reverse complement strand
TCTCTAAGGTGTGTCTCTTGTAGACAGCATATTGATGGTATTTTTTTTTTCTTATCCAACCTGCAACTCTCTGTCTCTTGAGTGGTGCATTTGATCCATTAACACTCAGTGTAATTATTGATAAGTATGAATTGGTTGCTGTAATTTTTTTATTTTTTTATTTTTTATTTTTTATGGTGTCCCTGGTTTCTTTGTTCCATATTATATTCTGTGCTGAGCTCATTATGTTTATGAATTGTGTCATCATTTCTTTTTGTTGCTATTGTTTTAGTATTTGCTGAATATTTGTGTATTGTCCTCTTTTTTATTGCGATGTGAGGATTTATCATTTTTCTTTGAGATTATCTTGTGATTTATAATTTTCTCCCCAAGTTTGGAATAGTCCATTCTATCTCGCAACTCTCTTGACTTCCTTACTGTTTAGAAAATCTGTAACTACACTGTTTTTTTCCCTTTTTTTTGGTTTGTAGTTGTCCTCATTTGCCAATTGAAGTCTCCAGTTCCCTGTTTACAATCTTATAAGTTTATTTTACTTTGGATATGTTCATAGCTGTGGTTTCTGGGTTATGT
>NW_006921807.1:5443080-5449995 GCF_000298275.1 Orycteropus afer afer | reverse complement strand
GTGGGTTTGAACCGCCAGCCTTCTGGTAAACAGTCAAGTGCCTTAGGCACTATGCTACCAGAGCTCCTATAATAATAGTAGTAGTTTTAAAACAGACAAAAACAAACTGAAAAAAAAGGAAAATAAAAATCTCAACAGGGTGGGGCAGGGTTCCAGACTCCCTCAGAGCACACAGACTGGGATGGAATTCCTGACAGCCTAGAAGGTGGGTGGGAGTGAGTGATGATGGCCGCACCTCCGTTCACCAAGAGGGTGTGAGATTTAAGAGTAATAAGGGAAATATTGCACCTTTTCAGTAGTCTGTGCATCCAGGATATCTTTGCGGTCCCCAGCAAGTGGAGCCTGTTTTTAAGGCCCTGGAATCTGCAAGAATACTGTCACCTTAAATATCCAAAATGGTCAAGCCACTTGTAAACATTTAAAATGGCTGTACCCCCTGGACAGGAAAAAGTCCATAGCTCAGCCCACCTTCCTCTTCGCTATTTTGCCTTTTATTCTCCAGCCACCAGAATAGTCCTCCGTGCAGTCCCTGGGTAGCAGGGATGATTTTTAGATTAATTCTTAGGTCCTACCACCACTTGGCAATATCCAAGCTGTCTGTGCCTTCAGTATCGCTGCCAGACCGCAAATCTGTATGTCTCCTACTTTGGTATTTTCATGCAAATTCTTCTGATAGTTGAAGTTTAGTCCACTTCTATATCCTTCTCTTCAAAGCTCAGGCATCCAGGATTATCTTCTGTATCTGTGTTAATTGGTTCCCCATTTCTTTGTTGAAGAGGTTCTGTGCAGTCTTTCTGCCTATTCCTCCATCTTACTGGAACTCCCCTAACACTATACTCTTAATAAAGAAATTGCATGTAGTGATATGTTGCTTGCACTACCTTAACAACTATGACACAAAAAGACGAATGTCAATTTAAAAAGTTTAAATTCTATTTACAGAGAATAGGGTTGGGTTTAAATTATACAGTTGAATTAAAGATTAAAATATGCTTACTACTCTACCACTGTGTGGATTCTCATTCTATACTTCCCACATGTCCATCCTGAGCTCCCTAAAGTATGCTCATTGCCATAACTTTATATTATATCAGTGGTTCTCAAACCAAGGAAATTATGTCCCTGTCCTCAAGGGACATTTATCAATAAATAGCAACACTTTTTATTGTTACTTGATGTCTGTTGCTAAAAAATACATAAGACAGTTCCCCCCACTCAATAAAGAATTTTTTGGTCCAAAATGTCAATAATGCTGATGCTGAGAGCCCTAATGTATAGACATGGATGTAGAAACTGTAATAGATTAACTTCTTTTTAACCATAAAGATTGTGTCCATGCCACAAATAAAGCTTATAGTAAATACATATGGGGTTTTATATATTTATTAATTTGAAATGGTCAAACATTTGAATACCTTTCCATAGTTTTAGGGAATCCTCACATTATGATTTTCAGTGAAAAACTGAGAAAGCTTCCGATTGTAGGAGCTTAAAAATATCAGTGATCACATTTCCCTTGTATCTAGTATGTGGACATATGGCATGGCCTCAACTACAACAATGAAATAACCAATACAAACTTGGATTAGAACTTGCTGATGCAAATAAACTTCTGGCAGCAGCTGCAAGTTCAAATTCCTAGAGCTATGGGGACAGCAGTGACAGGAGTTGGCAGTATATGCAATTCAAGCTGCTTTTTGGTGCTTGGCAATTGCAAGGTTTTCAGCACTAAAACTGTTCTTTGGTGTGATTTGAGGGATGGTTCCTGGATCCACAACCTAGTGTTCTGGCCTTCTCAGAATTTTGTATCACCCAGTATCTATTAATACAAGTTTCTTCCATTTTAATCAGCCAGAATTTGATTCAGTTGATTTCAAATATTCTTTAAATAACTGTTTTTATTCTGTCTGTGGATCTAGATATAGACCAGATAGACCAGTGTATATATTTAATTTAATTTACCTTTTATTTTTTTATTTATTACAAATATATGTAAGATATCTAAAATATGTGTACAGTTAAAAATAAGAGTAAATCAAACCATTATGTCACAACTCAGCTTATGGAATTAAAAAAAAAAAAAAAACAGGTAATGAAAATGTGTTGTTCTTTGTGTACCCTTACACATTGGCACCTCTTCCCTCTCTCCATCCAGAGGTAACTACTGTACATTTTATACATAAACAGAGATAGTCCTGTACATATATATAATATGTGTAGGAAATGAGTGTATATTACATATATGTATGTATGAAATGAATATATATTCCTTTCTTATTATCTAAAAGGTGAGTTAATGAGTTTAAAAATTCAGTACAGAGAGCTAAGTCTTCTTTACTGGCAGTGATAATATAAATGGATTTGGACATTGCATTTATGATGTTTTTGAAAAACTAATATCCATTGGATTGTTAAAGTGCAGATTCATCAAATTAAATGCAGAAGTTGTAAATGAGCGTCTCTGTGATTGGGAAGTGGCATTTTACACATGCTCTCTAGCTGGTTATTATACATACTTAAAGCTTAAAAGTTCTATTATTTTATTAGCCATGCTATTCAAGACAGAGTCACTACTATTACAGACTTAATGATAATCTCAGGAGAATGAGCAGTCTCCTTAAAACATACTCCAGTACTTGAAATTCTGAGGAGCATTAGAGAATTTTACATGTCTCAATTAACTCTTTGCTGATGCTAAGTTGAAAAAGTGGGTTGTCTTTTAGTTTCCATGATATCTTTTGTTTGACAGATCCTCAACTTTGAAATAAAATGCATCAAGACTTTCTTCTATATTTTGTGCTATATATATATATATAATTTTTTTTAACCTGAAATTTTTTTCTTTATTTAAATGTGATTTGGGTGAAATTTTACAGAGAAAATTGGCTTTCCAGTAAACAATTCATGCATACTTTGTTTTGTGACATTCATTATAATCCCCATGATGTAAAAGCACTCATCCCACTTCCTCTCTGTGTTTATCGTTTCCCTTAGTTGTTCTTTCTTATGCTGTCCTGCCTTCTGTGCTTTATTACTGCGCAAATACTGCCCTTTTTATCTCATGTGGTTTATTATTCTTATGTGTATGTACCTTCCTGGTGTTATTGTTCAAACTATAGGCCTGACTATCATTTGACTGAAAGTTCAGCAATGAGATGAGTCCAGTTACGAGCTTGAAGAGTACTTATTATTTTAAAAGTTCTTTCTTTATCCTATGATCTTAAAGATATTCTCCTACATTTTACTTCAAAAGAATTTAACATGTTCACTTCTAAGCTTTGTGTTTAGTGGAACTTGTTTTTTTTTTTTTTTTTAATTTGTTGTAAGACAATTAAAGAAGTCCATGAGAGCCAAAACATGACCTTGAATATATCTTTCCTGCATTTAGAGACCATCTGAAACATAGATTTGATGCACTGAACACCAATGGCTGAAAACCAGAGGAGTTGTGAGATGATATCAAGAACATTATCCACAAAGAAAGGTAAAGGTCATTAAAAAGACAGGAAAGGAAGAAAAGACCAAACTAGATGTCAGAAGAGCCTCTGAAATTTGCCTTTGAACAGAAAGTAGATAAAGCAAATGGAAAAAATGACAAGATAAAAGAGCTGAACAGAAGATTTCAAAGAGCAACTCGAAAAGATAAAACAAATTACTATAATAGAATGTGCAAAGAATTGGTGTTAGAAAACTAAAACTGAAGAACATATTCAGCATTTCTCAAGCTGAAAGAAATGAAGAAAAAATTTAAGCCTCAAGTTCAATATTTAAAGATTTTATGGGTCAAATAGGAGCTCTTATTGGGTAGTGCCTATGGCATTTGACGGCTAACCAGAAGGCTGGCTGTTTAAACCCACCAGCCACTCCATGGAAGAAAGGTTGGGCAATCTACTTCTGTAGTGATACCACCTCAGAAACCCAAGGAAAGTTGCTATGAGT
The DNA here is from genome assembly GCF_000298275.1 of Orycteropus afer afer. Lineage (NCBI taxonomy): Eukaryota > Metazoa > Chordata > Mammalia > Tubulidentata > Orycteropodidae > Orycteropus > Orycteropus afer. Next base: position 5,446,056 of record NW_006921807.1, on the reverse strand, counting down.
CAGATGCGACTTGACAGCAGTGAGTTTGTTTTTTGGTTTATGGGCCAAATATTGAATGATACAGGAAACATCAAAAGAAGATGGAAGGAATATACAAGGTCATTGTACCAAAAAGAACTGGTCAATGTTTATCCATTTCAGGGGATGGCATATGATCAGGAACCAATGGTACTGAAGGAAGAAGTCAAAGCTTCACTGAATGAATTGGTCAAAAACAAGGAACAAGGAATTGACAGAAACCCACTGAATGTTTCAACAAATAGATGCTGCACTGGAGGCACTCACTTGGTTATGCCAAGAGATTCGGAAGACAGCTACCTGGCCAACTGACTGGAAGACATCCATATTTGAATCCATTCCAAAGAAAAGTGATCCCACAGAATGTGGAAATTATTTAACAATATCATTAATATTGCATGCAAGTAAAATCTTACTCAAGATGATTCAAAAACAGTGGCAGCAATCTATGGAAAAAGAACTTCCAGAAATGCAAGCTGGATTCAGAAGAGGATATAGAATGAGGGATGTCATTGCTATTGTCAGATGGATCTTGGCTCAAAGTAAAGAATACCAGAAAGATTTTATTGACTATGCAAGCAAATTTGATTGTGTGGATTATAACAATTTATGGATAACGTTGAGGAGAATGGGAATTCCAGAACACTTACTTGTGTTCGTGAGGAACCTGTAAGTAGGCCAGGAGGCTTTTGTTTGAACAGAACAAGAGGACACTGCATGGTTTAAAATCAAGAAGAGAGCATGTCAGGGTTGTATCCTTTTACCTTACTTATTCAATCTGTATATTGAGCAAATAACCTAAGAAGCTGGACTATATCAAGAAGAATGTGGCATCAGGATTGGAGGCAAAATCATTAACAACCTGCAATATGCTGAGGACACAACTTTGCTTGCTGAAAGTGAGGATGAGTAGAGGCACTTACTGATGAAGATTGAAGAATACAGTCTGCAGTGTGGATTACATCTCAATATAAAGAAAACAAAAATCCTCACAAGTGGACCTATAAGCATCATCATAATGAATGGAGAAAAGACTGAAGTTGGCAAAGACTTCACATTGCTTGGTTCTACAATCGAATCCAGTGGAAGCAGCAGTCAGGACATCAAACGATGTATAGCACTGGATAAATCATCTCCAAAGGACCTCTGTCAAGTGCCAAAGAGCAAAGATATCCAAGTTAGGACCAAAGTGTGCCTGACACAAGCCATGGTATTTTCAGTCACTTCATATGCATGTGAGAGCTGGACCATCAATAAGGAAGAACAAAGAAGAGTCTATGTGTTTGAGTTGTAGTGCTGGCAAAGAGTGCTGAAAGTACCAAAAACCAAAAAAACAAACTCATTGTTGTGGAGTTAGATCTGACTTATTGCAACACCTCCTTGGATCTCTGAGGCAGTATCACTATGGAAGTAAATAGCCCAATCTTGCTTCTGAGCAGAAAGTGGCATGGACTGCTAAAAGAACTAACAAATCTGTCCTGGAGGAAGTGCAGGAGGAATGCTCCTTTAAAGGGAGAATGGCCAGACTTCGTCTCACTACTTTGGTCATGTTGTCAGAAGGAACCACTCCCTGGAGAAGGATGTCATGCTTGGTAATGTGGAGGGCTGTGGAAAGAGGGGAAGGCCTTCAAAGAGATGGATTGACACAGTGGCTGTGGCGATGGGCTCAAGTATAGCAAGGATTGTGGAGCTGGAGCATGATGGGCCGGTGTTTCATTCTGTTGTGCATAGGGTTTCTATGAGTCAGAGATATCTCCATGGCACCTGACAACAACAACAATAACAACCTGAATTATTATTTTTTTTCTAATTTAAATGTTAGCAGAACATAATTATTATCTTTGGTACTGATGGAGTACATATTGAAATCCCACTCAACATTTCACGATATAAAGTTGGTAGATGAGGTAATACTCTGATTCATAAGTGTTACAGGATTTCTTAATTTAATTACTTTTAGTATATATCAAACCACATTTTTAAAAAACAAACCAAATTATATATTGTTGCTTTCATAAGATGAGACTGAAGTAATAAAGATGATTTGCATGATGACCACATCTGAAATCTTAATCTCCAAGATGCAAGTCTCTCATAGTTTTCTCATTCACGTTCTCCCACTGACTAATATATATTGATGTACTGAACCCCTGTGTATTCTGGTCAATCTCTTTTATTTTTATTTACTTGTTGATCAAATCTAAATTTCACCATATGAAAACTCTACTAATGAAACAGACAGTTCTCATTCCTGGTATTGTGATTATGCTAATCTGCTATGCAAAGTCCCTTCTCTGGATATAGCTGTTCACTTGTTCTCTGTTTTCTGATACTATTTCAAGCACAATGTGATTGAGGGGGTAAAAAGAAAGAAAGGAATGTAATTTGTCATTTTCAACATCATTCAAATTCTTATCTTTCTACTTCTTTTCATAATTTATTCCAAGTGTCTTACTTCCTGATATTTTTTTTCCCTGTGATTTCCAAAAATTAGAGGCCATTCAGCTAAAATAAAAATCATCAGATTAACATGCCTGAGGCCATTTTTCACAAACATTTATGCATAAACACAGAACCTTAATTAATTTATTCATCCTACAAAATGCTCTTTTTACATGCCTGTTAAGTCTTTATAACATATCTTGGGTACAGTCCTCTTATGCCTTTCCTTTTTTCCTTTCTTTGTTTCCTCTTTCCTTCTTTGTTTCTTTTTGTCCAAAGCTTCATCTTTTACATTATTTCATGAAATTAATTAGTGGTTTCAAGGTATTCACTAAATATCTGTTGCATGGGTAATTCTATTGTTTTAGTAAAGGAAAGGGAATTTTACTTCGTCCTTATAATTGTGACCTAACTTCCTTTTGCTTTCTGAAATAATTGCTTCTATCTAGCCTAAAAATAATCAATTTATTATCATTATGATATATATAGTGCCATTGAGTTGATTTCAACTCATAG
>NW_006921807.1:5441034-5442980 GCF_000298275.1 Orycteropus afer afer | reverse complement strand
CTTTTGGTTAACCAAAAGTGCCTTAACCACTATACCATCAGTGCCTGCTCACTTGCTCTTGTGGTCTCTCTCCCTTGAGATGTTTTATATATATAAACATTTACCAATTCAATGATATAATTATACTCAGCATATTGTACAGCAATTACCAATTATCTGTTTCCACATTTTTCCATCATTCTTAACGGAATCTCAGTGTCTCCCTAAACAAATGAGTCCTTTTTTCTTCCTCCCTCCCACCCTTGAGACACTAATAAACTTTTGTCTCTATGTATTTGCTTATTCTAGATTTTTCAGATGCATTTATACAACATAGATCAGTTTATCTCTTTACAGCAGTGGGTTTTAAGGGTTAATGTGCATAACCCTTGCTCTATGAGTGGAAAACAGGCTTTTATACTATTTGATAATCATTGCACTAGTGTATTTACGATCTCAATATATTTCTCTCTCTCCTTCCTTTCAGGGTATTTTAAACATGCATACATTTATCCCTTATTATGAATGACCCATCTTTTATTTTCTTTTTGATGTCCAGGATTATAAAAAAAAAAGTCTACATTTTCTTTTCTCATCATTTCCTTACATTATTTACTAATGACAATACTCTGATTTCACCTCTGACAACTCCACTAAAATTTTGCATGTTATATTAATAACTTCTAATTATAAAAATCTAAAGGCTTTCTTAAAAAATAAAAGCTTGCTACTTTTTAATAACTAACAAAAACTTGCTATTTCTCTTACTCATCTTCAGAAAGTTTCAGCTTTTTTACATTTTATTATCTTTTTTTATTCACTCTAAATAATTTTCTTAAGTGATTACCTTTATACATCACCTTTGTACTAATAACTCCTATATTTCTATTACTCTCCAGTGGCAGTTGACCTGTCATCCCCACTTGCTTAATAGATAACTCCATGAGAGACATTGACTACAATTTACCCCAATGCATCAGATCCCCTCCCACTTCCTCCTGATAGTTACCACTTCTCTGTGTCCATCCCTCCATGCACTCCTGCCCCCGAGCTGCATCCCTGTGCATAAACAGCTCTTCTTTCTCCCATGATTGTTCTCTTCAAGGAGTGTATCTACCTCAGGTAAATGTTCAACTCATACCTGTCTTTTGTTTGGCTGGAAGCCACAGGTGTGGGGTCAATTCCAGACCTGAAGGGCAGCTAGGGTCCAGAGTCTCAGTGGTTCCACCAGGCTCTATCAGACCAGCAAACCTGGTTCCCCCCCTTTTTTGTCCCCCAAATGATTTTGATTTTTGTTCCATATTGTTCTCCCTCTCTATCCAGGATCCCCTACATAGATCACCCTCTGAGTGGTTGACAGTGGTAGCTGGGCATGATCTAGTTCTTCTGGTCTTGTAGTCGTATAAGCTGTGGATCACATGGTGTACCAATCATGAGGACTAATTGTTTTCATGAGTCTTTGATTCTCTTCATTCCTCTTTGCTCTGAACAAGGAGAGACCCATTGTTGCATCTAGATGGCTGCTTGCAAGCTTTTAAGATCCCAGTCACTACTCATCAAAGTAGGAGGTGGAAAAATGTTTTGTGTAGTATGTTATGCCAGTTGAGCTTGATGTCCCCTGCGACTGTGGTCCCGAGCCCACAGGTTCAACTACTCAGTCCCTCTGGGTAACTAGCTGACTGTGACCAAGAAGTGACTACAACATTGTCCCTTGTCACCTCTACTATATACCTAGAAATTCTCATAGATCATACAAATACACTTATAGGACCATTGTCTGCCACCTTATACATGGTCTTGGGTACACTCCCCACTACATAGGCATACCTAATAGTTCAACCTGTCTATCCATATATCCACCCCCATACCCATGTTTGCCTTCACTGACAATGCAGTACTGTATGTGCAGAACAGTTCATCTTTGTTGTCTGCATCTCCCATGTAACACTCTATGTCTTCCTCTTCCT
>NW_006921807.1:5438532-5440364 GCF_000298275.1 Orycteropus afer afer | reverse complement strand
CTCGGAAGGAAGGTTGGGCAATCCTACTTCCGTAGTGATACTGCCTTGGAAACCCAAGGAGGGGTCGCTATGAGTCAGGGCTGACTCAACGGCACATAACAACAACAACAACAATGGCTAATGATTGTGAGCATTTCTTCATGTATTTGTTGGTTGCCTGAATTTCCTCTTTGGTGAAGTGTTTATTCATGTCTTCTACTTATTTTTTAATTGGATTGTTTATCTTTTTTGTTATTGATGTGTTGGAGTTTTCTATAAATTATAGAGATAAGTTCCTTGTCAGATTTGTCATTGCCAACTATTTTTTTCCCACTCTGTAGGTTCTCTTTGGACTCTTGGAGAAGTCTTTGAAAGCACATAAAAATTTAATTTTTAAAAGGTTCCATTCATGTAGTTTCTCTTCTGCTATTTGTGCATTTTTGGTTATGCTTGCCAGTCTATTTATGTCATACATTAGGGTTCCTAAATTTGTCCCTAGTTTTCAGTGAGGAACTTTATAGTTTTATGTTTCACATTTAAGTCTTTGATCCATCTGGAGTTAGTTTTTATGCATGATGTGAGGTACAGATCTTGTTTCTTTTTTCTGCAAATGGATATCCAGTTTTGCCAACACCATTTATTAAACAAACATTCTCTTCCCCATTTTATGGATTATTGCCCTTCAGAGTGTTCTTGAAGAATGAAAATGATCATGCTTCTTCTCACATACTTTGGTGTTCATATTGTCAGAAGGGACCAGTTCCTAGAAGTGGAGAAGGATAGTACACTTGGTACAATAGAGGGTCAGTGGAAAAGGGAAAGGCCCTCAATGAGATGCATTGACACAGTGGTTATTATTGTAGACTCAAGCATATCAAGAATTGTGAGAATGGCACAGCACTGGGCAGTGTTTTGTTCTTTTGTACGTAGAGTTGTTATTAGTCTGAACTGACTCAATGACACCTAAAAACAACAGCAATGTCCAATAAACCTCTCAAGATCAACATGTCTGAAAGTGAAATAATTTTTTCTCCACCTAAATCAGTTCTTTTTGAAGTTGCTTGAATGCACCAACTTCTATCCATTTGACATAATAATAAGCCCAACTCCCATTCCAATGCCAACACTTTCGTTTAGGACATCATTATCTTTTTTGTGGGTTACTAAAATACAGTAGTCTTCTTACAGAATTCCCTGTCTGTAATCTTATTTCTCTTAAATCCATCTTCCACACAATCATCTTTTCAAAACAAAAGTCTGAAATTTCCACATCTTTTGATTGTACCTTATCATCTGGTCATTCTAAAAAATTGTCATTTCATGTGTACTCATCTTCTCCTTATATAGTGTATATATATTTTATTCCTTGATTCAACTGTATTTCATCTTCTAGGAGTAGCTTACTGCATTTTCCTGAAATGTCTATTTGAAAAACAATTCTTAACTTTTATTACTATGTGCAATTTCAACTCCTCTCTAAGAAAGTGCCTTAGTCAGGTCCCTCTAGAGAAATAGAACTAGTGAGGTATATATACATATATATATATATATATATATATATATATATATATATTATGCTAATTTTTACAACATATAAAATTTTGGGATAGCATGTTTATGAAAATACTTTGGGAGAGGGTGAGACTTGCAAAAGCATATAGCACATGCCTTATTAGCATAAAATACAGTAATGATTTTAATTAAGTTTTATAGTTTTATTTATTTTAAATAAACATAGCTATTTAATTTATTAATAAGTAACAAAATGATCTTATGAAATTGTAATGTTTTTTTTGTTGTTGTTGTTATGTGCTATCGAGTTGGACCCAACTCCTAGAGACCCCTCCTTGGGT
>NW_006921807.1:5436154-5437598 GCF_000298275.1 Orycteropus afer afer | reverse complement strand
AAGGCATTTGACTGCTAATCAGAAGCCTGGTGGTTCAAACCCACCAGCCACTCCTCAGAAGGAAGGTTGGGCAATCTACTTCCATAGTGATGCTTCTTTGGAAACCCAAGGAAGGGTTGCTATGAGCCAGATCTGACTCCATGGCAATGGGTTTGATTTTGGTTTTAGTCTAATAATAAAATAACAGTAACTGTATGAGACTTTTAAAAAATATTCTAACACAACTTGTAACAATGTTAATAACATATGAAAATTAGAATTTCAAACACATCCAATAAATTCCACAGTAATTATGTTAATCTGGTGTGTTTTGTATATTGTCCTAATGTTATATTCATATTATATTTCTATCACCTAAATGAAAAAAATCTAAAAAGTGAAATTTTCCAATAAACTTATGGTATTCTGATGATTAGCTTTTTCAAGATACAGATTTCATGAATATTTAATCATCTAAAAATAACTTAATGATGTTTGGAAATATGAAAGCTGTCATAGTATTATGTATTTTTTTCCTAATAATTTGGCATATTTAAATAAACTAATACTAATACCTATTATAAACTGAAAATTGAGTTAGAACAATATGGAAAATTGAAATATCATTACTTAACTCCTAATTTCTTAAGCATAAAGGTAGAATTAACCCTTCTGTCAATCAACTCAAAACTTTAATATAGTAAATAACTACAAAGTATATCTGTTACAGGTGATTTAAACCAAATTTTTATTGTTGCTCTCATTGGACTCTGTTCCTTCAAAACCAAACCAAACTCATTGTTATTGAGTCAGATCTGACTCATAGAGACCCCTCCTTAAGTTTCCCACATGGTATCACTACAGAAGTAGATTGCCCAATCTTCCTTCCAAGGAGCTGCTGGTGGGTTTTAACTGCCAGCCTTCTGGTTAGCAGTCACATGCCTTAGACATTACACCACCAGAGCTCCCCACTCATTACAAAAACATTAAAGCCCAAGAATAACCTCAGAGAGTAATGTCTACATAGGTAAGATGTATGAGAGAATATAGCTCTGGGGATAACTTATTTGGTCCTGTGGTGGTACTGAGAGTTTTTTGGTGGGAGGGGCACAAGGGAAAATGGCTAATGTGCAGTTCTCATGCCAGAGCATTTTCAGTATTCTTCACCAACACCATAATTCATAAGTCTCCATTCTTCCTTGGTCTCCCGTACTCACTGTCTAGCTTTCACATGCATGTGAGGTGATTGAAAAAACCATGCCTTGTGTTAGGGTTATTTTGTCTTCAAAGTGACATCTTTCATCTTTAATATTTTAAAGAGGTCTTTTTCACCATATTTACCCACTGCAATAAGACTTCTGATTTCTTAACTACTGCTTCCCTTGGTAGTGACTGTGGATCCAAATAAGATGAAATCATTGACAATTTTAATTCTTTCTCCATTTATCATGACACTGCTTATTGA
>NW_006921807.1:5433328-5435004 GCF_000298275.1 Orycteropus afer afer | reverse complement strand
CATACGCCTACAAGGAAGACCAGTTAATACCACTATTATTCAAATTTATGCACCAACAACCAAAGCAAAAGATGAGGCAACTGAAGATTTTCATCAACTTCAGAAGTCTGAAATTGACCAAACATGCAATCAAGATGTGTTGCTTATCACTGGTGACTGGAATGCAAAAGTTGGAAACAAAGAAGAATCAGCAGTATTTGGAAAATTTGTCCTTGGTGATAGAAATAATGCTGGAGATCGCATGATAAAATTTTGCAAGACCAATGACTTATTCATTTCAAATACCTTATTTCAACAACATAAACTGTTGCTATACACATGGACTTCACCAGACGGAGTATACAGGAATCAGATTGACAACATCTGTAGCAAGAGGAAACGGAAAAGTTCAATATCTTCAGCCAAAACAAGGCCAGGAGCTGATTGTGGAACAGACCATCAGCTGTTCATATGCAAGTTCAAATTGAAGTTGAATCAATTAAAACAAGTCCACAAGAGCCAAAATATGATATTGAATATATCCCTCCTGAATTTAGAGACCATCTAAAGAATAGATTTGATTCATTGAACACCAATGACCAAAAATCGGAAGCATTATGGGATGAAATCAAGAGCATCATCCACGAAGAAAGCAAGAAGTCATTAAAAATACAAGAAAGAAACAAAAGACCAAAATGGATGTCAGAAGTAACTCTGAAACTTGCCCTTGAGCAAAGACTAGCTAAGACAAATGGAAGAAATGACAAGATAAAATAGTTGAACAGAAGATTTCAAAGAGCAGCTCAAGCAGACAAAGCCAACTACTATAATGAAATGTGCGAAGACCTGCAGTTAGAAAATCAAAAAGGGAAGAACACGCTCAGCATTTCTCAAGCTGAAAGAACTGAGTAAAATTTTAAGCCTGGAGTTGCAATATTGAAAGATTCTATGGGCAAAATATTGAATGATGCAAGAAACACCAAAAGAAGATGGAAGGAATACACAGAATCACTGTACCAAAAATAATTAGTCTATCTTTATCTCTTTATCCATTTCAAGAGGTGGCATATGTTCCAGAACCAATGGTACTGAGGGAAGGGGTTTAAGTTGTGCTGAAGGAATTGGTGAGGAACAAGGCTCCAGGAATTGACTGAATACCCACTGAGATGTTTCAACATACAGACACCCCACTGGAGGCACTCACTTGGTTATGCCAAGAGACTTGGAAGACCTGGACAACTGACTGGAAGAGATACATATTTGTACCCACTCCAAAGAAAGGTGACACCACAGAATGAGGAAATTTTTAAACAATACCATTAATATCGCATGCAAGTAAAATCTTACTTAAGATTATTCAAAAATGTTTGTAGCAGAATGTTGACAGAGAACTTCTGGAGGTGCAGGCTGGATACAGAAGAGGACATGGAATGAGGGATATCATTGCTGATTTCAGATGGATCTTGGCTCAAAGCAAAGCATACCAAAAAGGTGTTTGCTTGTGTTTTATTGACTGTGCAAAGCATTTGATTGTGTGGATCATAATAAATTGTGGATAACACTGAGAAGAATGGGAATTCCAGAGCACTTAATTGTACTCATGAGGAAACTGTACTTAGACCAGGAGGCTGTTGAAGAAACAAAAAAAGAGAACACTGCATGGTTTAAAATCAAGAAGGGAGTTCATCAGGGTTGTA
>NW_006921807.1:5428152-5429267 GCF_000298275.1 Orycteropus afer afer | reverse complement strand
ATCTTTCATCATATCAGGGAAGTTTTCCTCCAGCAAATCTTGGACAATTTTCTCCGTGGTTTTGTTTTTCTCTTCTTGTTCTGGAATTCCAGTGACACATAAGTTATTCCTTTTGATTGTATCCCACATGGACCTTAGGCTTTCTTCATTTTGCTTTGATTTTTTTTCTGGTTTATCCCTTTCCAAAGAAGTATTCAGGTATTTGTCTTCAATCTCATTAATTCTGCCTTCCATTGCATTAATTCTACTCCTTTGCCCTTCCAATGTGTCATTTATTTCTGAAAATTTAGTATTAATCTTCTGGATATCTATCTGTAGATTTAAAATCATTTCTAGATTTAAAATCATTTCTAATTTTTCTTTAATTTTGTCATTTCATTCTTGTATTTTCTTCCAAAATTCTTGTAAGATTTTTTTCTGTGTTTTCTTAGGTCTGTCTCTCAATGCTTTGAAGATACCTAAAGATAATCTTTTGAATTCCTTATCAGAGAATTCCAATGCTGCTTCTTCCTCAGGGATGTGTTCTGGGTCTGTATCCTGCTCCCTTATTTCTACCACTTTATCCTGCTTCTTTGTGTGGACTGTGATGGTCTGTTGTCTCCGAGGCATCATGGTGTTGTTGTATTTAGATCTCTGTTAACTGTTTGTGAAGAGCAGTCAAGGGTGATTCAGGCTCTTCTTGGTGTTTTTTTTATCGTTGGCCCATTGGTGGAGAAGGGGGTAGTGGCTGTAGCTCAGTAATTGAAGTTGCAGGAGGTGTGGGTGTAATTGTGTCTTATGGGGACTGTTGTTGTCTCCCACTCAATCAGACACAAATTACAATCGAATAATTTTCAAAAAACTTGTCAGTCTTGCAGGTTCCAAGTGTCCTTGGGGTTGCTGGAAAGCAGAACGTGTTCTTAAGCCCCAGGAATTTGCGAGAGTGCTGTCTCTTTAAATATCCAAAATAGTCAAGCTGCTTTTTAAACCTACAAAATGGCGGCACCCTCTGGACTGGCAAAATCCACAGCTCAGCCTGCCTTTCTCTTCACCTTCTCCGTTTGTTCCCCAGCCACTGTGCACAGTCCTCTGTGCAGTCCCTGGCTAGCAGGGTGATTTTTAGGTTAATTCTTAAG
>NW_006921807.1:5406497-5428052 GCF_000298275.1 Orycteropus afer afer | reverse complement strand
CTGTCTGGATCACTCACGACCGCTGCCACACTGCAGCTCCGTATGTCTCTTTTTTTGGTATTTTCACGCAAATTTTTCTGCTAGTTGGGGTTTAGTCCACTTGTATATCCTTCCCTTCAAGTGTCAGGGGTTCAGGATTATCTTCTGTGTCTGTGTTAATTGGTTTCCCTTTTCTTTGTTGAAGAGGGTCTGTGCAGTCTTTGTGCCTAGTCTGCCATCTTGCCGGAACTCTCTTCAATCACCACCATGAATGTTTACTGAATTTTTAAGACAAAAACAAAGACAACAACAGGAAAAAACTTGCCTGCATTTGATTATAATGTTAGAAATAGAACAGAAAAATAACAAAACGTGGTTGGAAGACATGAGCACACACTTCACAAAAGAAGACATACAGGCAGCTAGTGAGCAGGTGAAGATACAAGTGCAATCATTAGCCATTACAGACATGCAAATCAAACATAATTGAGATAACATCTCATCTCAGTGCTAATAGAAGAGTTCAAAAAAAAAAAGAAAGAAAAAAAAACAATAAATGCTGGTGAGAGTATAGAGAGACTGGCACTCTTATACACTGTTGATGGGAGTGTAAAATGGTGCAACCACTGTGGAAAAGCTGGAAATACAAAGACCATATGTATGGTACAGCAATCTCACATCTAGGTGTATATCCTAGAGAAATAAGAGCCATGACATCAACAGATATGCACAACCATGTTCATTGCATCACTAGTCACAGTAGAAAAAAGGATGGAAATAATCTAAATGCTCATCAATGGAGGAATGGATCAACACACTATGTTATGTACATGTAACAGAGTATTACACAACATTAAAGAACAATTATGAATCTGAGAAACACTTCATAACATGGATGAACTTAGAGCCCATGATGCTGGTGAAATTAGGCAATCACAAAAGGGCAAATATTGCATGAGACCACTATTGTAAAAAGTCAAGAAAAGCGTTTCACAAAGAAATATATATTATTTCATAGTTACAAGAAGTGGGTGAGGAAAGGAGGGTAAACTACTCTCTAGAGGGTAGAGACATATAATCTTGAAAGAAAGAAAGAAAAAAATAATAAATTGTCAAACAGAGGGAAATAAAAGCCAGCTACATCATTAAGATTAGAATAGCTATAGCTAGCTACTGATAATATTTTTTAAAAATAATTTCTCAACATCAACTTTTATTGGCACTAACATATTTTTCATTCTAGAACAATATTTTTATAATATTAGAAATGTTCACTGATTTAGACTGATCTCACTGATCAGAGTAGCTGCAACTACTAGTCATATTTTCACACTGATTATACAGGCTAATTACAACTGGGATGTAAAACAGATCTCATATTAAGCTACATTAAAATGGAAGAAATTAAAACAGAGCCATTTTTGGAAACAGAATATTCTTTGGGAGACTGCAGAATTTAGGGGGAATTTAGCTAATTAAAAAATATACTAAGCTAGTTCGTGAAAAAACCATTAAAGCAAAAGGTTACTTGCATACTAAAGTGGTATATGTCAAAATAGAAGTCTTGCCTGTTGGCCACTCTTGTGGCAAATGAAATGAATAGCTAGACTATACAATAAAGAAATGACCATTTGTGCAGTCCCATACCAAATAACTCATTTTGAGAGGTCTTTTCTTTTCTCCTCAGTAGACAGTATTATTTCAGCTTGGTCTTCATTTCAGCAATACACATTTTACTTATTTACCCTTGTTTATTCATCAGGCATTTGTGTTTCCAGTGCAAATGTTCTACCCATGACTAACTTTATCCTTTCAGGATTGAGCCTCCTAGAGTGTGACATATAGAGCACCATGTAATTTAAAAATCTAATATATTCCTATATAAAGTGTGGATCCAATACTCCTAGCTCAAGAGACAATATTGTTTACAAATGAAGGAAAACAAACTACTCTGGTATTAGGTTCTGAAACCATATGCTGGGTGAAAGTAATTTGTCTGCTCTGAAAGTCATTCCTAACCTGATAGGCTGATTGGATAAAGGTTTAGCATTGAACTTGAGGTGAACAAATGTACAACAGAATGATTCAATCAGACTTTCATACTTGCTTTTTACTGCTTCAGTAACATCCTGGCTAACTTTTATCTCCTTTCCTTTGCTTTTACTCCTCAGTTCCTAGAATGACTTTATTTCTCATTTCCCCATATCTAGATTGCATCCACATTTTAAATCGTAAGTCAAATACATGTCTTTGCTGAAGTCTTCCCCACCAAATAAGTAAATAAGTAAGCTTACTTTCTTCTGAGTACCTTATACTACTTTTTCTTAAATACTTTAATTATGGAAAGTGATATTTAAGAAACAGTATACACATTAGATAACAGAGCTTGGATTTTATCTCTGACATTTCTTAGCTTATTCCACTGTCTTAACCTTAAAAGGAAACAATGATGTTACATTAGGAGATCATAAAAAATATCTTGAAGGAAAAAGAAGTTTATGGCAAATTAAAAGAAAGAAGAAAAACTCTTATATTGTAAAATATATTTGTATTTAGTCATTGGCTTTCCTTTTTAAAGTTCCATAATTTTACACAAATAATGTGAACATTATATATGTATGTATATATATATATATATATATATATATATTTTTTTTGCAAAAAGTGCAAGCTTCTTGCATGTTAGTTTACTATGCCTGCGTTGCATGTGATATACATGCGCATGTTATTTGCATGGACACGTTATATGCTAAATATATGGTAATTGTTTTATATCTATGTAATTTCTGATATTATTTAGATAATATAGCCCTAGAGAACAAGGGCTAAGTAATTCATAGGCACAAATAGTGTTTTGTACTTTGGATATTTAGGTTGCATGTGCATAATAAATCTATATACTTGTCTTGGACAAGAATAGATATAAGGCCAAGAAAGTAGAGACTAGGAAACAAAACAAAAATCTATTGTTGTTAATTTTGACTCATATGAACTGTACAGAACAGAGTAGAACTGCCCCATAGGATTTCTGAGGCTGTAAATTTAACAGCAGCAGACTACCACATCTTTCTCCTGTGGTTAGTGGGTTTGAACCAACAGCTTTTAGGTTAGCAAACAAATGCTTAACCACTGTACCACCAGAGATCCTCAGAAACTAGGAAAGGGTAAATGTGAAAGTAAGTGAATATGTATTGATATGCAAAATCAAAACCCAAACTCCCTTGCCATTGAGTTGATTCCGACTCATAGTAACTCTTCTTCGGGTTTCCGAGGTGGTATCTCTATGAAAGTAGGTTGCCCAGTCTTCCTTCCAAGGAGTGGCTGGTGGGTTTGAACCACCAGTTTTCTGGTTAGCAGTCAAATGCCTTAGGCACTATGATAATTAATATATATCAAATTGTATTTTATCAGAGGAAAGGTTCTTTTGTGGAAGCACAGACAGTAAAATTGCAAAACTGTTAAAGAAAATATGAATTAATAAGCAAATGTGGAAAATTATACACATTGAAATAATAAGAGTAAACCAATAAGCAAATGTGGAAAATTATACACATTGAAATAATAAGAGTAAACCACTTATAAATTAAAACAACTAGCACAGGGCTAGAATAGATAGTAAACATGTAGAGTTTTTTGAATTATGAGAAATTTAGCTAAAATAAGCTAAGCATCAGAAATAGATGAATTAAGAGGTAGCTCAGTCATTGAAAATAAGCATATGCTGAAAGTTACTTTTATCCTCAAATAATTCCTACAAATTTTCTGTAGCCTTTCCTTTCTTTCCTAATATTTTTACATTAAAAAGAGAAAAAAAAATCTAGGACCCTGTGGTTAAAATTAAGGCAAATATATGATTATAAATTGTGCTATATGTAAAAAAATAAAATAAAAAATATTGTTTTAGAAAAGGTAAAATTTTCCTATGTGGGAACCATTCAACATTTCTGTTTATCTTCCTCAAGTAAAGACTTGTAGTTCTATGATATATGATGCTTCCTTTCATCATTGTTATGGGTTGAGTCAGAACAAGACACTTGCTAAAGCAGACTGAAATTTCTCAGTCCAGAAAAAAAGATTGAAAATCAAGAGTTGAGTTCAATTCTCAAGATGACTTGCAACTGATGGCCATACTTAAAAAATTGCTTTCATGTAGTTTCTTCATATTTTAATTATTTATTACTCCAAATTTACATTCATAATATATTTATAAAAATTAATAAAATTTAAATATTATCATGGATTTGTTGCTACACTTGCAAAAATAGCTGAAGGCAACTTAATCTGAAAGAGACTCATCTGAAACTTAATGACTCTGATCAGCTAGAGAAAGTCTTGTCTTCATTGTTTTGTGCTGTCAAGTTGATTCCAATCCACAAAGACCTTATGTTTATCAGAAAGAAACACTGCTCAATACTACACCATCCTCACAATCACTGCTCCATTGGAGTCCACAGATGCAGTCACTGTGTCAATCTATCTTGTTTAGGGTCTTTCTCATCTTCACTGACCAAGCATAATTTTACAAAGCATTATGTCTTTTCCAGGGATTGGTCCCTCCTGATAACCTGTCCAAAGTAGGTGAGAAGAAATCTCACCATTCTTGCTTCTAAGGAGCATTTTGACTGTACTTCCAAGATAAATTTACTTGTTTTTCTGGCAGTCTATGGTATATTCAATATTCTTCACCAATATCATAATTCAAAGGCATAAATTCTTCAGTTGTTCTTATTCAATGTCCAATTTTCACATGCATATGAAGAGAGTGAAAATATCGTTGCTTGGGGTAGATGCATCTTAGTCTTCAAAATCTAGACATCCTTGCTTTTAAATACTTTAAAGAGGTCTTTTGATGCAGATTTTCCCAATGCAATACATCATTTGATTTCTTGACTCCTGCTTCCATGGGTGGGGTGGTTAAATCATTCAACTGCTAACCAAAAGATTGGTGGTTTAAATCTGTCTGCTGCTCTGCAGGAGTAAGACAAGGCAGTTGGCTTTCTAAAACATTTACATAATGGGAAACCCTATGGGATAGTTCCACTTTGTCTTCTTGTTGTTGTTAGGTGCCATCAAGTAGTCTCTGACTCATAGCAGAATGAAACACTATCCAGTCCTGTGCCAGACCCACAATCCTTGCTATACTTGAGCCCATCATTGTAGCCACTATGTCAGTCCTTCTTATTGAGGGCCTTCCCCTCTCTCATTGACCCTCTGTTATACCTATCATGATACCCTTCTGCAGGAAATGGTCCCTTCTGACATTACCAAAGTAGGTGAGACAGTTTGGCCATTCTTGCCTCAAAGGAGCATTCTGGCTACACTTCATCTAGGACTGATTTGTTAGTTCTTTTAGCAGTCTATGGTACTTTAAGTATTATTTGCCAACACCACAGCTCAAAAGCATCAACTCTTCTTCACTTTTCCTTATTTATTGTCTAACTCTCACCTGCATATGAGACGATTGCAAATACCATGGCTAGTGTCAGGTGCACCTTAGTCTGCAAGGAGATGTCTTTACTCTTCAGCACACTTAAAAGAATCCTTTTGCAGCATATTTGCCCAATGCAATATGTTATCTGATATCTAGAGACTGCTGTTTCCGTTGGTGTTGATTGTGGAACCAGGTAATATGAAGTCATTGACAATGTCAATCTTTTTTTCTATTTATCATAATACTTGCTGCTTATTGGTCCAGTTATGAGAATTTTTATTTTTCTTTATATTGAGGTGCAACCTATACTACAGACTGTAATTTTCAATCTTCATCAGTAAGTGCTTCAAGTCATCATCACACTCTGTCTTATAGGGTCACTATGATTTGGAATTGACTCAGTGGCTGTGGCATAGTGGGTTTCCTTGGACCCCAATTGTGAATCCGAGTAAAAGGAAATCGCTGACAACCTCTGTCTTTTCTCCATTTATCATGGCATTGCCTTTTGGTCCAGTTGTGAGGAGTTTTGTCTTTATTTTGGGGTTTAATCCATACTGAAGGTTATAATCCTTAATCTTCATCAGTAAGTGCTTCAAGTCCTCTTCACTTTCAGCAAGCAAAGTTGTGTCATCTTTATACTGCAGAAGGTTAATGGATCTTCCTGTGTTCCTGATGTTGTGTTCTTTTTCATATAGCACAGTTTCTTGAATTATTTGCTCAGCATACAGATTAGATAAGTATGGTAAAAAAATACAATCTCATAAACACCTTTCCTAATTTTAAATCACACAAGTATCCCCTTGTTCTGTTTGAATGATTGCCTCTTGATCTGTAATAGATGCTAATCTTACTTGGTCTACATTTTTACATTTTTTCCCATGGCCACAAAAACATGATAGAGAAAGTGAATACTCATTTTACCGCTTATTTGTGCATACTGGTTTGTTCTGTTTCCTATTTTGCTATTTTTATTTTTTAAAGTACTCACTTTCATTTTGTAACTCTGGCAGATGATATAGAGAAAAGTAAACTAAAATTCTTCTACAGAATTCTGTAGACTTAAGATGCACATCTCCATTTATGTTCTGATTGATGGTAGACCTGTAACAGCTCCATCCAGTAAGGCTGTTATCAAATCTCACCATGAAAGATTTATGACTTAACTGCTGCATATGAGGTACTAGGGATCTTCCCAAAATTTAGGACACATTTCATTTAAAGCTAGGTCGTGACTTTTGTTGACCCTCAAAAAAGACATATTGATTTCTTCTCTATATCTTGGGAGGTCTCATAAGATCAGAAAAATGTTGTGAATTTTGAAAGCATAACAAAACAAAATCTGTCCAGCACCTATCTCTTAAGAATATTATCTAAATCTTCTCAGAAACATCAAAACCTTACTGAATTTATAACAAAAAAATACTGTGGATTTTAGTTACAACAGATATCATAATGCCCTTGAATTTTCTGATGCTCTGTAAGAAATATTACAATTTAATTTTTTAAAAAAAGCATAGCTCACAGCAAACAGAATTATAACAATACAATTTTCAAATTCCTTATACAAAGATATTTCAAAAGATGTGCTATTACTTTATTTTAGTATTATTATAAACTCTTGAAGAGTTTTATTCCTTAACTGGATATAAATTATCATCTTTTTTAGACTAAAAGTAATATTTGTACAGAAACATATAAAACATCAAATTAAAGCTGATCTTTTATGGGTTTAGGTTCAGGAAATCTTTGCATGATTTCATTTATAAAATAGCTTTAAAGACTTATTAAATAAATTTAAAAATAACTCTAGGCTATACATTTCTTTTACCAAAGAGTTTAATTTGTGTCTGAGAAAATATATTGGAAATGCTACATCATTGTCATTTTGATCACTCCTTTATATTTCTTAAATTACTTTCCTCTATGGAGTAATCTATATTTAACTAATCAAACTTGGAGGTGAGAGTAACCTATTTCATTTTTTAAAGTGCTATTCAATGCATGATGTCACTAGAAGATAATTTCTCATAGATTATATGGGGTGTGTATGTGTATGTGTGTGTGTGTGAGAGAGAGAGAGAGAGAGAGAGAGAATTTATAACTACTTGTTTATATATTACAATTTGGTCAATATTTTAATCAATTAGCAGTTTATGAATCATAAACTTATTTCATTGGGGCAACTGGGTGCTTGGCATCATTTAAAAATAATGCTTAAATAAAAATAACTATCCCTCACCAATTGTTTGCTCTCTGCCAGGTACTGACTTGCATACTCTCTGGGCACTACCTCATTTACTATGTCATAAATTGTCCCTATTTAAAGCTAAAGAAAGTGAAACTGAAAGAAGGTATATAAATCCTATGATCAGTGACTATTTCATCCAAGCCAGGATATGTTTGAGAGAGAAAGAGAAGTTATTGATAAGTATGGTAGCTCTATTAAGAAACATCAAGATAGTCTTAGGTAGACCAAGTAATATTGTCACCCTACGCTTCGTAAGTAGTAAAAATCAACAAATCAACCCTAATGAGCACAAGTTGTTTTCCAATTATATGATTTAACTATGTGGTGAATCTCCATGGTTCAGATAGAGTAGAATTTTAAATGTTTCCCAAATTGATGTGACATCAAGAGCCAATATCTAAATCAAAATTAAGTGTTTATCCTTTTCACCTGCATATACCCTTTTACCTTTATTTCCTAACATTCCAGCCAACCTGTATCACTCTGAAGACTTCCGAACTGATTTATGATATTTTACTCACATACCTCTGTAATGCCTTCCCTCTATCTCCAAATGTCAAAACTCTGCCCATGCATATTGTTGTTGCTAGTTGCCATTGAGTGAATTCTGACTCACGGACGTCCTGTATGTGCAGATTAAAACTACTTCATAGGATTTTCAAGACCATGACCTTTCAAAATCAGATTTCCAGGTGTCTCTTATGAATTACCTTTGGATGGGTTTGAAGTGTCAGTCTTTTGGTAGTAGTTGAGAACTTAACTTTTGTGCTACCCTGGAACCACTCTACCCACAAACACAGCTCTCCTAACATGATGCTCAGACAAAAATATTCTACACTGAGATGTCTGTCCAGATGCTTCCCTCCACCTATTGTCCACATGTTTTTTATATTGTTATTCTGACACTAACTATAATATTTATCGTATTAATCTACTTTTACAAATTTATCTTCTCTAAATAAGTTCTTAACTCTGAAACATTATGGAAGTAATAATACATGGTGATTAATAATATGACACAAATGCATGAATCATCTCCATTTTTCAATTTTGTTTTTCTTCATGATTTATGAAAATAATGAAGTATAATATTAATCGTTAGTTTATTCTGGGCCTTAGGGTGACCACATCAATGCCTAATATAAAGAATCAAATTGCAGGAAATCTTCAATATTCATAATCTATGTAGTCATTATTGAGCAAATGACTGGTTATAAATGAGTTCTTTTATAAACACTGGATTTAAATATGTTACATATTTCAATATGATCTTAGATGTTTAATTCATTCTGAGATTTTCCCTATAAAACTGCATCAGGTTTTCCAATTTTGTCTAACAAATAGTTATTTTCTTGTTTATTTATTGAACTGCTCAAGCCAATCTTTTTGTAACAACAACAACAAAAAAAATCACATATATTTTTACCTCATCAATACCATTGTGATTAAGCCATGGTATTTTCAATAACCTCATATGTATATGAAAGCTGCATAATGAATAAGAAAAATGGCAAAATAATTAATTCATTTGAAATGTGGTGTTGCTCAAGAATAATGAATGCATCCTGGAATGCTGGAAAAATGAATAGATCTGACTTAGAGGAAGTATGGTTGGAATGCTTCTTAGAAGGGAAAAAAACAAACAAACAAAATCACTGCTGTGGAGTCGGATCCGACTCATAACGAACCCTCCTTGGGTTTCCTAGGCAGTATCACTACAGAAGTAGATTGCCCAACCTTCTTCCAAGAAGTGGCTGGTAGGTTTGAACTGCCAGCCTTCTGGTTAGCAGTCAAATGCCTTAGGCAGTATGCCAGCAGCCAGATTTTCTCTCTTATATTTTGGTCATGTTGTCAGAAAGGACCAGTCCCTGGAGAAGGATAACATTTCAGTTAAGAGAAAAAGGATAACAAGATGGACTGACACAGTGGCTTCCACAATGGGCTCAAGCACAGCAAAGATTGAGAGGACTGCTCAGGACTAGACAGTGTTTCATTCCGTTTCACGTAGCATCTCTATCAGTCAAAACCTACTCAATAGCACCTAACAACAGCAATCCTTTTGTGAACATGGTGGGAGAAAATCACTTTCCAACGTGATTTTGCCTGAAATGATGAACACTCATCTACATTTATTCTGAATAGTATGTATACTAAAGGGTAATATTGGAAGTTATTTATGCCATTATACTTCTCATTTTTTTTTACATACATAATGTTTAGAGTCTATATAAGATGAAATTGATAGTTGTTCCTGTGCTGCATTTTCAATTATGTTAAAAGACTCATCAAAACGAAATAATCTGCCTCAGCACATTTTCACAGTGCCTAACATTTTGCCTGTCAATTTCTCATACTGTTATAGCTTGCTTGCTGTGGTGAAGCTGGAAACTGTTTCACTGGTATTTCAAATCCAAGCAACATCCTCCAAGGTGGAGAAATTTAAATGGAGATTCCATACTAAAAAACCAGGAAGAAAGACTCAGAAATCTACTTCCAAAAAAATTGGGCAGTGAAAATCTTATGAATATCAGTGAAATATTGTCTGATAGTGTCAAAAGATGAGCCTCTTGGGTTGGAAGGCACTGAAAACAAGACTGAGGGAGAGCTGCCTCCTCAAAGCCAAGCTGACCTTAATAGCATGGATAGAATAAAGTTCTTAGGATCTTCCTTTGGTGACAAGGCATAACTGAAAATGAGTAGATACAGCTACTAATAGCCGTTAATAATCAGAATGTGGAATGTATGATGTATAGATTGAGGACAATTAGAAGTTGTCAAAAATAAAACTTAATGCTTAAAGACCAGTATCTCAAGCTTTAGTGAGCTGAAAAGAATGGGTATTGAGCATTTTTAACTGGACAAAAATATGGTCTACTATACCTGGAATGAGGAGCTCTGGTAGCATAGTGGCTAAGACACTTGCCTGCTAACCAGAAGGCTGGCGGTTCAAACCCACCAGCCACTCCTCGGAAGGAAGGTTGGGCAATCCTACTTCCGTAGTGATACTGCCTCGGAAACCCAAGGAGGGGTCGCTATGAGTCGGGGCCGACTCGACGGCACATAACAACAACAACAACATACCTGGAATGATAAACTGAAAAGGAATGGTATCATATTTATTGCCCAAAGTAACACAACAAGATCTATCCTGAAATATAGCACTGTCAGTGATAGAATACCCATACATCTGCAAGGAAGATCCAATAATGTCACTGTCATTCATGTTTATGCACCAATCTCTAATGACAAAGATGAAGAAATTAAAGTTTTCTACCTATTTATGCAGTCTGAAACTGGTCAAACTTACAATCAAGATGCATTGATAATTATTGATGATTAGAATATGAAAATTAGAAACAAAAAAGAAGGATCAGTAGTTGGAAGATATGGCTTGGGTTATAAAAATGACATATAAGATCACATGAGAGAATTTTGTAAGACCAGTGATTTTTTCTTTGGAAATATTTTTTATCAGCACCATAAATGGTGACTATACACCTCAATGGATGAAATACACGGGACTTAAGTTGACTAAATCTGTGGGAAAAGAAGATAGAGAATCTCAATATTTTCAGATCAGGCCAGGGGCTCATTGTGTAATAATAGACCAATTGCTCATGTGAAAGTTCTAGTTGAAGTGAAGAAAGTGATAACAAGTCCACAAGACCCTAAGTACAGCCTTGAGTATATTTCACTGAATTAGAGACCAACTCAAGTTTATATTTGACACATGAAAGACAATGACCAACGGCCAGAAGATTTGCAGGGTGCCATGCATGATACAAGAGGAAAGAAAAAGTTCATTATAAAAGACAGGAAAGGAAGAAAAGACCAGAGTGTATGTAAGAAAAGACTCTAAAACTTGCTCATGAACACAGAGCACTTAATGTGGATGGAAGAAATGACGTAAAAGAGGCGAACAAAAAATCTCCAAGGGCAGATAGAGAACACAAAGTTATAATAAAATGTGCAAAAACAGGGACTTAGAAAAATCAATAGGGAAGAACAGGCTCAGTGTTTCTCAAACTGAAAGAATTGAAGAAAAAAAAAAATCCAAGCCTTGAGTTCTAGTGTTCAAGGATTCCATGGGCAAAACATTGAATAACTCAAGAAGTATCAAAAGATGAAAGTAATAGCACTGTACCAAAAATAATTGGTCAATATTCAACCACTTCAGAAGTAATCATATACTCAAGACTATATGATATTAAAGGTACATGTCCAAGCTGTACTGAAGGCATTGGCCAAAAACAAGTCTCTTGGAATGATGGAATAGAAGTTGAGATGTTTCAGCAAAAGGATGCAACACTGGAAGCACACACTCTTCTATGCTAAGAGATTTGGAAGACAGTTTACTAACTAACTGACTGGAAGATATACATGTTTGCGCCCATTACAAGCAAAAGTGATCCACTAAACATGAGAATTGGAAGAGGACTGGTTAACAACCTGTGATATGCAAATTACACAATCTTGCTTGCTGAAAGTGAAGATGACATCTACTGATGAAGATCAAAGACTTCAATATAGACTGCACCTCAATGTGAAGTAAACAAAAACCTCTCACAATTGGAAAAATAAGCAAAATCATGATAAATAGAAAAAATATTAAAGTTGTCAAGGATTTCATTTCACTTGGATCTGCAATCAACAGCCATGGAAGCAGCATTCAAGAAATCTGAGTACTTCTTGTATTTGGCAAATCTTCTGCTAAAGGTATTTTGAAAGTATTTAATAGCAAAAATGTCACTCTGAAGACTTGGGTACATTGACCTAAGCCCTGATATTGTCAATAGTCTCATATGCATGACAAAATGGGACAAGGAATAAGAAAGATCATAGAAAAATTGATGTCTTTGAATTATAGTGTTGGTGAAGAATATTGAATATACCATGCACTGCCTGGAGAATAGACAAGTCTGTCTTGGTAGAAGAAAAGCCAGAATGCTCTTTAGAAGTGAAGGCGACTAAACTTCATCGCATGTTCTATGGACGTGTTATTAGGAGGGACCTCTCCCTGGAGGAGGACATTATGTTTGGTAAAGTAAAGGGTCACTGAAAAAAGAAGATTCTCAATGAGAAGGAATGACACAGTGGTTTCAGGAATAGTTTCAAACATAGCAGCGATTGTGATGATGGCTCAGGACCAGGAGGGCAGTGTTCTGTTCTTTTGTACATAGGGTCACTATGAGTTGGAATTTACTAGATGGCACCTACAATAATAACTTTTTTTTGGTCAATTACTTCCACTCCTTAAGAATATTTCAGAGAAAATAGACTGTAAACCTCATAGGAGAAGCACATTGATTTAGATCCTCCCCTCCATTGGGCTGTCACAAATAACAGGATTCCAAGGCAATAAAACAATAAAGAAGTAAATGTTGAGGAAGAGTGCATAGGAAAATTTTCTAAGATGGTGAAGTGTTAACAATGGAAAAAATTCCCAACAACTTATATTTCCACAGAGATATTCCAGTATTACCACCAAAGATGTTGAATATTTAATGGATTTGAGGTGACTCCCAATTAATCCTACTGTATGCCATAATTGAAATCACTTGGGGGAAATCATTAAGTGTTATCCTGTTCCTGGGGAAGACCTTTAGACCTGGACAAATGCAACTCAATGCAATGCACTGCCGTGGAGTCGGATCCAACTCCCTCCTTGGGTTTCTGAGGCAGTATCACTACAGAAGTACATTGCCCAACCTTCCTTCCAAGGGATGGCTGGTGGGTCTAAATGCCAGCCTTCTGGTTAGCAGTCAAATGCCTTAGGCACTACTCCACAGAGCTCCCATTAGATCTGGACACCTGGACAAAGCCACTGAATTACAGGAGCTTCAGAGGTGACAAAGAGGACATGGAACATTAAGGCAAATTCATTTGACTCCTCAGTTGAATACTCCTCTTGTTAACTCCAGGTACCTGTTGACTCTTTCACATGTTCCTTCTGAGAATCTCTAGTGAATTCCAGGAAATAATTTTTCCTTTCATGGGTTTCTCCAGAAAAGAACTTCCAAGGAATTTGATCTTGTGTAGAAAGTAAGTTCTCAGGCTTTCTGCCTTAATAGAGCTTTCTTTGATTTTCAACAATACACATATACTTCGGAAATGTATTACTGTGAAGAGAATTTCATTACCTCTCTAGAAAGTGAGATTTATCTTCTCAGCAATAGGTCTTCAGAGGTATTTCCTATAAAGCAACTACTTTTGGATTTAATGACTAATGCTACTGGACCCTGGTGAGGAAAATATTGCAGTGTTGTCACTGTGGTTCTTGATGCTAAGAAGCCTGCTGGTCAAGATAAAAAGAAAAAAAGAAGCCTACAAGTAGATGATATTGCAATAACAAGAGAGAAATGGATACCTGTTAAGTCTGGCAGTTTTTGATCTTTTGCTTACCAAACAAAAGTTTCTAGCACTTTTCAAAATGATCTGAGACTCAGTCATACATCATAACTTTATGTATATTTTATTCCCTTCTGTATCTTCTTTTCTATAGAGGGTATTATTTATTCATTACACTCTTTTGAGAAATGTTAAGGTATTTTTATATGCATATAAACTGGCATCCTTCAAACTCATATTTAAGACTTTCTTCAGACGATACTTCTTCTGATGCATCTGGACACAATTAATCTCTCCTTCTTCACATCCATAGCATAGGCTTTTAATTTGTGGAGTAATTGTTTCCTTTCCCTGTTATAATCTACACTTCTAATAATTCCCTTAGTTGTTGCAGTTTCAGTTTTTAAAGTGGAAAAAGATCTTTTATGATTCTGTATTTTATTTTGAAATCTTCATTGTTGTTGTTGTTGTTATTTGCCGTCGAGTCGGCCCCGACTCATAGCGACCCCTCCTTGGGTTTCCGAGGCAGTATCACTATGGAAGTAGGATTGCCCAACCTTCCTTCCGAGGAGTGGCTGGTGGGTTTGAACCGCCAGCCTTCTGGTTAGCAGTCAAGTGCCTTAGCCACTATGCTACCAGAGCTCCCAAAATCTTCATTAGTCACTTAAAAATCCTAAGGCAGATCCCAACAGAATGTACACATACTATATTAAAAATTTGGATTATAACAATAATAATAAATTAATTTGATTTTAAAATCACTAAAAACATAAAGGAACTCTGGTAGCATAATGCCTAAGGCACTTTACTACTAACCAGAAGGCTGGCTGTTCAAACTTACCAGTCACTCCTCAGAAGGAAGGTTGGGCAATCTACTACCTTAGTAATATCACCTCAGAAACCCAAGGAGGGGGTCACTGTGAGTCGGGTCCCACTCGATGGCAAATAAAGACAACAACCGAAACATACAACACCTTGTGCTATAACTAAATATACATCTTAGTACTCTGTTAACAATCATGTTTTTTTCCTCTTTCAAACTGTTTTAAAATCTTTTCATCAATCTTCGGTCACTCTCCCCCCGCTTGTGTACACACATATATTCGCAGAAACTGATTTTCCCTTTCTCTCTTTCCTTTTGTCTTTGATTCTCCACTTTCTTTTCTGTTGTATTCACAAAGCCTTTTTCTCCATTACCTGCTAAACTCAGCATGAATAGAGTGAAACTAAAATAACTGGTTGGAGAAATAAATTGTTTTGGAATCAACCTTTTTCTTACAGTCACTGGAATTTGATGGCAAAGAAGAGAATTTTTTTAAGTCCTTCTAAGGATTTACTTTATTTTATACTATTATATACCCCTGAATCCAGTACAATCACTGGCAAAGTTAGAACTCAGTTTGTGCTCTGACCACTTTCTATTCAACCTGTTAGAGGAGGAGGAAGTAATACTCTTCTTAATTAGTATAAGCCAGCAAAACACGTGACACCTGACAGTGGAAGTGACAGCGGTTTATTAGTAACATATATTGACAGCACATGCCATGCAGGTCCACAGAAGTGTCACACTCAGGAATACAATGGATCAGAAGGGCTGTGGGAAGAAGACTTCCTAGTAATCAGAGAGTACGGTGCTCTGTGATCTCCACAGGAGAATGTGAATTCTAGTTTTAATAATTCCAGAGTCTGGAAGAAAAGTGAAACCTGTTAGACTGAGGATCTGGTGGAGTTCACCTTGTTCAGCTAATAGGAGAACATGGCAGATGGTAAGCTTTTCTTCCCCTGGAAGAGAGTAGGGTAATACAATATTAAGCCTTTCAGGGGCCCTCTGAGTCTTAAAGTTGTCCAAGCAGTACATGAAATTTTATTTTATTCAAATACAGTTGGTTTCTTGCATTAATGAAATAGAAGGAGGGGTCTACAATAGTAATAAAGTATCTTTTAAGTAATTTCTATGAAAAGCTTTGTTATGCTACATCAAAATGAGGGAATAATTGAACAAAATTCACAAATTGTACATGTGCAATTGAATTAATTTTAACAAATGTAGCAAAGCTACCAACACAATTACCATGCAAAACACTTTAATCTTTTATGCCGTTTTGCAATCAATCCCACTTCTTCACCACGAGCTTCTGGCAAACATTGATCTGCATTCCATGTCTATAATTTTGCAGTAGAATGGAATAAAGTCTTCTGTCTGTTTTTTTCACTTAGCATAATGATTTTAATATTCATCCATGGTGTTCTGTGAATGCGTAGTTAGCTATTTTTTATTACCAATAAAGATTTCATTGTTTTGATATACTACTATTTGCTTATCAAGTAACTAGTTGGTGAACATTTGAGTTATGTTTTGTTTTAGGCTGTTTTTTTTTTTTTTTTTTTTAAATTTGTTAGTAACACTTGAATACAAGTCTTCATGTAGTCATCTGTTATCATTTATGTTGGGAAGATACCAAGGCTCTAGATCGCTTACGTTTAACTTTTTAATAAACTGCAGAACTGGGTTTTTCAAAGTGGTTACAAAATCTCTACTATTCTGTATTCCACAAATTAGTATATGATAATTCTAGTAGCTTTCTTTGCAAGCACTTGACATTTTCAGCTTTATTAACTTTAAACATTCTATTGAATATGTTGTTATGTTTATTATGGTTTTACTTTACACTTTATTAATGACTAATGATACTAAAACTTCATGTACTTATTTTTTGTTTGTGTATCTCTTTTTGGTTATGATCCTATTCAAATCATTTAACCTTTTTAGAAATTGTTACTTGTCAAATAATTGAATAAGGAAAGACTTTTGTAAAAAAATATATTCTAGATATAAGTAGATATATATCCTGCAAATATTTTCTCCCAATATATTGTTTTTTTTTAATCATGTCTTTTGAATAGAAGACATGTTGAAGAGAATTAAAGTTTCAATTTTAATTAAGTATAATTTATCAATTCTTCTTTGTTTTATTGTTTTTGCTTTTATATTTTAAGAGATTTTATTTAACCCCAAGTTATAAATATTTTCTTCCAAAAATGTTGTACTTTTAGGCCTCACATTTTGGTCTATAATCCTTTCAGAATTATTTGTGTGTGCTGTGATATAATAAATGAGATTATTTTATTGCTTTTTTGAATACAGATATGCAATTGTTAGATAACAATGTGCTAAAAGACTTTTTTCCCCTGTTGAATTACTGTATTTATTTTTGATTTTTGTTGTAATGAAGTACCACAAATTTAATGGCTTAAAAATAGCTCGTTTATTTTCTCACAGTTCTTTAAAATCATACATAGGTTCAAAGAGCTAAAATCAAGGAGTCTACAGGGCTATGTTCTTTTCTGAAGCTCTAGCACAGAATAGCTTTCCTTGCTCTTTCAGGTTGTTGGCAGAATTCAGTTCCATGAAGGTGCAGTTTCCTAATTTCTTATTGGAGCTCTGGTAGCGTAGTGTCTAAGGCACTTGACTGCTAACCAGAAGACTGGCAGTTCAAACCCACCAGCCACTACTCAGAAGGAAGATGAGGCAATCTACATGATACTGCCTCGGAAACCCAAGGAGCGGTCGCTATGAGTTGGGTACGATTCGATGGCATATAACAACAACTACAACAACAATTTCTTATTGGCCATCAGCTAAGGGATGTTTCTAAGTACTAAAGACTGTCACATTCTTTACCAAATAGTGTCTCTTTACTGTCTTCAAAGTCAGCAACAAAGGGCCTAGACTTTCTTATGTTGTGACTCTCTTCTATGTTTTCTTCCATCATCACATCTCTTTGTGTGAAGTTGTCAGAGGGTTTCTGCTTTAAAGTGCTTATTTGATTCAGTTGGGCACACTCACATAATTCAGGATAATATCCCTATCTCAGGATCAGTGAGGTTAATCACATCTGCAAAGTCCTCCCTTCCCAAGTAAGTCAATATATTCAGTTTCCATTATGAGGATTGTTATAAATTGAGTTGTGTTTCACAAAAAGATATGTTGAAATCTAACCCCTGCTATCTATAAATATGACCTAAATGGAAACAGGGCCTATTAAGATACAGTAGAGTAGGTCCTAACTTCTCCAAGTTGTATCTTATAAAAGGATTAAAGACACAGATATAGACAGAATTAGAATTACCATGTGATAGTGGAGACAGATCAAGCTGAAAGTTAAGGAATGCCATTCACTGCCAGGAGCCACCAGAAACTAGGACACAGAATGGTTTCCTCTCAGAGCCTGTGAAAAGCATCAATAGGGACAACACTCTGATTTGGATTTCTAGTCCCCAGCATTGTGAGACAAAAATTTTTCACTCTTAAATTCACCAATTTTTGTGACATTTTGCTATGAAAGTCATAGGAAACTAAGACCAGTTTATGAGCATTTTTGGTGTATGTGGGAGGTGTGTGTGTGTGAGGGGTGATTTCATTAATTTATATACCACAATTGCATTGCAATCTTTTTTTAAAATTAATTGCTCATATATATGTTCTAGACCCTCTATTCCATTTCATTGATCTATGTTTCAATTGTTTCTCCAATATCATACTGGCTTTATTATTAGAGCTTTATGTTAAGTGTTTTCGGAAGGAAGATGGGGCAATCTACTTCCATAGTGATACACCTTGGAAACCCAAGGAGGAGTAACTATGAGTTGGGTCCGACTCGATGGCACATAACAACAACATGTTAAGTGTTTAAGTCAGCTAATTTTAGTCCTTCATATTCATTTTATTATTATTATTATTTTTTTTTTTGTCATTTACATAGGTCTTTTGTACTTCTGGAAGCTCTGGTGACATAGTGCCTAAGGCATTTGACTGCTAACCAGAAGGCTGGTGGTTCAAATTCACCAGCCACTCCTCAGAAGGAAGGATGGGCAATCTACTTCCGTAGATTCAGTTCCGTGTGAATCTTCTGTAGTGATACCACCTCAGAAACCCAAGGAGAGGTTGCTATGAGTCGGATCAGACCCGATAGCAGTGAGTTTGTTTTTTTGGTTTTGTTTTTTGTGTTTCTAAATAAACTTTAGATTCAATATGTATATATTTTTTATATTTCAGAAATACTTTGTAGCTTTTTGGATTCATATTGATACATAATTTTTGTACATATTTCCTAAAGTGTTTCATGATTTATAATGCTCTTATAAACAGAAATTTTTGAAATTTCAACTTCTAATTATTAGTTAAAGAGCTCTGGTGGTGTGATGTCTATGTATTTGACTACTAATCAAAAAGTTATCGGTTCAAACCCATCAGCAGCTCTGAGAAGGAAGATGGGACAATCTAAAGGAAATCGTAAAAATTTACCACCTTGGAAACCCAATGGGGTCACTATGAGTCAGAATCAAATCTATGGCAGAGAGTTTAGTTTTAGTTTAATTATTACTGGCTAGGATAGAAAATTGGATTTTTTTAATTTTTTATTGATTTTGTATCCTTCAAACTTGCTAAACTCATATTTTAGCTTTAGTAGCATTTTTTGTAGGTTCCCTAGGAATTTCTACACAGATCTTAGATGTCTTAAAGAGATCTATTTTTTTGATATAAACAAATGTCTTTTACTTTATATTCTGTACTAATATATTTTTTACCTTATTTCACAGCCAGAACCTCCTGTACAATATTGAATAAAAGTGGCATAAATAAAGTTTTCTTATTCCTGACTGTTAGAGGAATGCATTCATTGTTTCCAAATTATTATGATATTAGTTGTAAGGTTCTTGTAGATGCTCTATATCTGTTTCAGATTTTGTTTTCTTAGTTACTGAGATTTTTGTAAAATATCATAAATAAGTTTTAAATTCTCTCAATTTTTCTGTATTTATTGAAATTATCGTTTGGCTTTTTCTTTCTATCCTGATGACATGACAAATTCAAATGATTTATTTTCAAATAATAAATAAATCTCATATGCCTAGAGTGAGCCCTGCATAATTGTGATATATTATCCTTTGTATATACAGGAAGTCCCCCAATTACAAAAACGTTCCATTCCTAAATTTGTCTCTAAGTGGAATTTGTATATAACTTGCAACAGTTAGGTATAGTCCATATGTAATATCAGTTTGTCAAAATGTTTGTATTATATAGTACAAAATGCCATTGCTTGCATAAAAATCATTAAAGTAACACTTCCAGATAGAGTAGATATCTTTAAGTTAATAATACAGTAATAATAATAGTAATAATGTTTTGATGCATGTGGCAAAGTAGCACATGTTTGTTTGTTATATGAACCATTATATGTACCTCGAATTTTTAATATTATATGTTTTTCAGGGGTTGGTTTATAACTACAGTTTGTATGTAAATTAGACGTTCCTAACCTGAAGCTGCCTGTATCGTTGAACACAATTTTTAAAATTCTGGTAAGGATTTCTCAATCTCTAGTTATAACTGATTTTGGTCTGTAGTTTTCATTCCTCAGAATATTTTTGTCTAGTTTTGGTCTCAGAGTAATGATTTTAGAAATGTACCCCTCTATTTTCTAGAAGAGTTTGTGTGAAACTGATATTATTTTTCTTTTAAAAGTTTTGTAAAAGTTATTAATGAAGTCAAATGGCACGATAATTTCTTTGTGAGAAACTTTAAAACCATCACTATAATAGGCATTAGTCCATCACTGTAATAGGCATAGTTTGAAATCTTTGGTAACAGGCTTCAGGTGTTTGGTAGTCTGTAGACTGATTTGTTCAAGGAATTTGTCCATTACACCTAAGTCACTTAACTAGTAAAGTTGCTCACAGTATTGGCTTTTACAATTATGAGCTCTCTTTCATTCTTGGTTCTAGTAATTTGTATCTTCCTATCCCCTCTACTGGGAGCTCTGATGGTATGGTGTGTAAGGCATTTGACTACTAACCAGAGGGCTGGTGGATCAAATCCACCAGCCACTCCTCAAAAGGAAGGTTGGTCAATCTACTTCCGTAATGATACTGCCTCAGAAACCCAAAGAGGGGTCGCTATGAGTCAGATCCAACTCGAGGGCAGTGAGTGTGGTTTTACTTTTGATCCCCTCTACTTATCACACATACATCATTCCTAGAGGTTTATCAGTTTTATTGATCTTTTCAAAGAAACAATATTTAATTGTCTTTCACTATTTTCTATGTTACAGATTTTTGTTCTTTAATTTCCTCCCTTCTTTATGCTTAATTATGGTTAGATTTATCATCCTTATCATAACATCGTGATCTGGAAGCTTAGATCTCTATTCTGAGATTTAAACAAACAAAAAAACTAATATAGGAAAGGTGGGAAAAATTTGAAGGTGAGTCCTTAAGATCCCTGGTGTTAGAGATATGCCACGCTATCTTGCGTGGCTCTTCAGGGTTCTTCTTCTTTCCCTGCTGCTCCACCCAGGTCATAAGTCAGTTAAAGGAAGTCGAAACTGAGCTTCCTGCAAGGCGTGAATTTTAAAAGGCAACATAGCCTCTGATAGGTTAAGACCTCTTCCCCTAGCTCTGATGTACAACTTCCTAACCCCAGATCTATATAAGACCACCCTCTTCCTCTCTCTCTTTTCCTCCTCTTCCTCTTCTTCCTCTCTCT
>NW_006921807.1:5374614-5388621 GCF_000298275.1 Orycteropus afer afer | reverse complement strand
TCTGAGCTGAGGTAAATTACTTGGTATCAGTTTAATCCTTGAGGGGTTTGTTTTATAATTTTCTAGGGCATATCCAGAGAAAGTTTGATTTGGTATGAATTGAGCCCCACTACTAAGACAATAGTTTTCTGAAGATTCTATCCAACATTCTCAACAATCTGAGATATATGGTCTTTTCACTGTGAGTAGTATATAAACCAGATCCAGATCTATGTGAACTCTGTGGATAGTTGTTGCTATCCCTTTCTTTGCATTCCTTCCCTAAACTAGTTTTCTCTTAAATATGCACAGGTGGTAGGAATAGTTGAAGTGCTTGGCTGCTACATGAAAAGTTGTAAGTTTGAGTCCACTCAGAGGCATCTTGGAAGAAAGGACTGACAATATACCTCCAGTAAATTAGCTATTGAAAACCCAATGGATAAAGTTCTATTGTGATTAATATTGGGTCATTATGAAGGAAGGTTGGGCAATCCTACTTCCGTAGTGATACTGCCTCGGAAACCCAAGGAGGGGTCGCTATGAGTCAGGGCTGACTCGACGGCACATAACAACAACAACACAACATGAGTCTAAATCGACTGTATGGCAACAGGTTAAAGATTCAATGAATTATCTTTACATACCTCTTGAGTACTTTCCCTGAACCTCAGTTCTCCCTGTTCTCCCTTCCTCACCTTTTAGCTTCCTGATTTCTAACCTCACTTCTCAGCGCTGCAGTTGTGCTGAGTCCGATTTGGGTCCCTGGTCCACCATACTATAGTCCAGAAATCTCTGCAGACAATAAACTGTTCAGTTTTAGGATTTAATTTATTTCCCTTGTCTGAGTAATCAAAATTCTGTGCTGTTTGCTTTCTAAGACTAAGAAACATTGTTTCTTATATTTTGTCTGGGTTAACTACTTGTTTAATGTGAATGGGCAAATATAGTCTCTATTACTTCATTTCAGTTGGAAGTTACAGTTTTTTCTAAAAAAAAAAAAAAAAGAAACATAATACCTTGCATGGCATTTATTTTTGTACTATACATAATTTACAACCTTAGTTTTTGATAACATTTTCAATAAATATTTCCTCATGAAGTGATTCTAGTTTTGATTTCATGAAACTTTCTTTTCTGGTTATCATACTCCCATACCCCCTCTTATTTTTTTCTTCTCTCTTCTTCGACTTTTTTTTTCCCCCCCTCTCAACTTCTAGTCTTTCAATGGATAAATTCACACATTTCTAGTCTATTCATTTTCTCTATATTTTTATTCAATGGACTAGTAGCTATCACTTATCAGATAAAATAAATGTTATGGTTCCCAGAATTTACTTTATCTTAACTGTTGCTGGATATTTCCTTCTGGACATTTTGGGATAATGACTGTTACCGAAATGAAACAATAATTTGTCTTCCTATCTTGCCAAAATACTTTTCATAAGAGCTTTCCTAATCTGTTTATTCCATAACAATTAATTTAAGCTCATCTAGTAATCTTACTCCCTCTTCCTTATCAGTTAATAAATCCTGCTGTTTCTGTGTTTGAAAATTGCTACTATCTTTTGTTTTTTATCCTTTTCCTACCATTTACAGTAGTAGCAAAATTGTAAGTGGTTCCTACCATTTACAGTGCTTCTTGAAGTAAGAATGGCCAGATTATCTCTTGTACTTTAGTCATGTTCTCACATTGTAAGAAGAGAATAGTCCCTGGTTGTTGCTGTTGTTAGGCCCCGTGGAGTCCTTTCTGACTCACAGTGACCCCGTGCACAGCAGAACAAAACACTGCCACATCCCGCGCCAGCTCCACGATCCCTCCTATACTTGAGCCCATCATCGCAGCCACTGTGTCAATCCATCTCATTGAAGGCCTCCTCCTCTTTCGTCGACCCTCCATCTTACCAAGCATGACATCCTTCTCCAGGGAATGGTCCCTTCTGACAACATGACCGAAGTAGGTGAGACAAAGTCTGGCCATACTCGCTTCCAAAGAGCATTTCGGGTGCACTTCCCCAGGACAGATATATTAGTTCTTTTAGCAGTCCATGGTACTTTCAGCATTCTTTGCCAGCACCACAACTCACAAGCATCAACTCTTCTTCTGTCTTCCTTATTCATTGTCCAGCTCTCACATGCATACCAGGGGATTGGAAATATCATGACTTGTGTCAGGCGCAACTTAGTCCTCAAGGAGACATCCTTGCTTCTCAGCACTTGTAACAGTTCCTTCACGGTTGACCTTCCCAGTGCTACACGTCATCTAATGTCCTGACTGCTGCTTCCATTGGCATCGATTATAGAAGAAGCAACATGAATTCCTTGACAACTTCAAACTTCTCTCCATTTATCGTGATGCTGCTCATTGGTCCACTTGTGAGGATTTTTGTTTTCTTTATACTGCAGATTGTATTCTTCAACCTTCATCAGTAAGTGCCTCAAGTCATCCTCATTTTCAGCAAGCAAAGTTGTAACATTTGCATATCTCAGGTTGCTAATGATTCTTCCTCCAATCTTGATGCCACGTTTTTCTTCATATAGTCCAGTTTCTCAAATTATTTGCTCAGTATATAGATTGAATAAGTGTGGGGAAAGGATACAACCCTGATGCACTCCCTTCTTGATTTTAAACCATGCAGTGTCCCCTTGTTCTGTTCTAACAACAGCCTCCTCGTCAAGGTACAGATTCCTCATGAGTACAATCAAGTGTTTGGTAATTCCCATTCTTCTCCATGTTATCCATAATTTGTCATGATCCATGCATCATCCTTTGTGATGATCCATTCATCATCCATTTGTCATGATCCACTCATCATCCTTTGTCATGATGAATGCCACGCCATTCCTATTCAAACTGTCATTCCTGACATAGTAGATCATATGGTTGTCTGATTCAAAATGGCCAAAACCCATCCATTTCAGCTCACCAATGCAGAGGATATCAATCTTTATGCATTCTATTTCATTTTTGACAACTTCCAATCTTCCTAGATTCCTACTTCGTACATTCCATGTTCTGATTATTAATGCATGTTTGCCTCTGTTTCTCCTCAATTTGAGTGGTGTCACATCAGCAAATGGAGGTGTCAAAAGCTTTACCTTATCCATATGAGTAAGGCTGGGTTTACCATGATGATGCAGGTCTTTCCCAGTCCTATTCTGAGAGCCTTCTAACCTAACCGGAGTATTCATAACATTGCGCAGTAATGTATCAGACTGTGTTTCTTTGCTATTCATGAGGTTTTCCCTGGCCAATTCTTTGAGAAGTGGACGGCCTCCTCCTTCTTTCTAGTCTGTCTCAGTCTGTAAGCTGGGCTGACACCTGTGCACCATGTGCATCCCATTGGGTTTGAAACACCAGTGGCTCAGCCTCAAAACTCACATCAACACGTCACCATGGTAGGACAA
The DNA here is from genome assembly GCF_000298275.1 of Orycteropus afer afer. Lineage (NCBI taxonomy): Eukaryota > Metazoa > Chordata > Mammalia > Tubulidentata > Orycteropodidae > Orycteropus > Orycteropus afer. The sequence continues at coordinate 5,385,237 of NW_006921807.1, read as the reverse complement.
ACCGAGAAGTTTGTCTCCCTACTTTGTTTGACATAAATCCCTGGAGAAAGGAGCAATCCCTAGAGAAAGAAGATTTTTGGTTAAGTAGAGGATCAGCAAAAAAAAGGGAAGACACTAAATGATCTTGACATTGTCATTGAATTGACACAATGATTGTAATGATGGATTCAAGGATTGGAATGATTGTGAGGATGGACCAAGACAGGGAAGTGTTTTGTTCTATTGTACATGGAGTCATTACGTTGTCAAAACCCATGTGATCGCACCTAACAACTATAGCAACCATTTACAGTATCAATGTTCTAGCTCCAGACTACTAACCAAATAGTTGGCAGTTCGATCCCACTGAGCAACCCCTTAGAAGAAAGCTCTGACAAACTGTTTCCATAAAGATTACAGCCAAGAAATCTCTATGGAGCTTGTTTATACTTTGTAACATGTTGTATCACCGTGAGTTGGAACTGACTCAACAGCAAAGGGTTTTGTTTATTCACTTATTATCTGCAGTGCAATACTCTAGCTCCTTCTATTAATGATCCTCACCTTGTAAATTGATGTGATGCACCTCGATTCTGGCCAGAGAGTTTTGATGATATCAGATCCCATGGGTTGGGCAAACATATATATCCAATGTGACTGCTGGAATCCTGTGAATTGTAGTGAATGGGGAGAATCAGTTATGACCATGTGGCCTGATAATAAGAATGTAAGTGAAGAAAGTAAATCATAAGACCATAAACCAGAAAGAGATAATCAATTTAGGGTATGCAGATATGAAAAGGTTAGGAAAGTGTTGCAAGTCAAAAATTGGGGGGGAAAAAACGTACTTCCCAGATATATCCCATGTCTGTTTTAAAGATTAAGCCTTAAAAGAGTTGAGTGGGATCATGCAGTTATTTTTCTAAGTAATCATGATGGCTATAGTTTTTACTCCTCCCAACTTCTTTCCCATACTGCCACTTAGTGTGTGTTTATGCTGCTAAGTTTAGCATATCTTTGACCAAATTATAAAACTTCAGGGATTCAAATTATTTATTGAATAAAATAAAAATTTCACAGAGAATTCAAAGTTCTCCACAATCAGACCCTAACTTTTCATTCTGTATTATTATCATTAGTATTATGTTCCTTTTTCTCATATTTTATATAAGGTACTAGCATTTCAAAGAAAATGTTCCACTTTTTCTCATCTCCGTCTTCACTGAAATTTAAATTCTTGGATGACAGTAACCTAATAAAAGCATGTTTAGATCTCCTTACATGTATAACTTCAAGCCATTGCCTTTTCTGATTCAAGTTGCTCTTAGTATCTGAGTATGAATCTGGATGTGCCATTTTTGAGAGTTCTATACAATCCATCAAACCAAAAAACACATTGCTATCAAGTCAATTCCAACGTATAGATAGCAACACCCATAAGGTTTTCAAGGCTATCGAACTATGGAAGCAGACTGCCCCATCATTGTCCTGCAAAGTAGCTGGTGGATTTGAACCACAACCTTTAGGTTAACAGCCTGATGCCTTAACCACAGTACTGCAAAACCTCTTTATACAATATATCATGATGTTTTTTAAAGTTACAACAATTTTATGATGTAATGTTAACACATGGTTAGACCAACAGACTGATAAGGCAGTATAGAAAGCCCAGAAACCAACATGAAAATTATTTACAATGATGTTAATCTTTGGCAAAATGGCATTGTGGAATTTTAAGGAAATGATAGTGCTTGCTTTCATTGAATTGTGATAGTTTAATAAGATATCCAATTAGGAAACTTGTTACTTGCCCTCCACCTCACACAACACATAAAAATCCATCTGACTTGCATTACAGATTTCAGCATGCATATATATGTGTATATATATATGTATATGTATATATATATATATATATATATATATATATTTGAGATAGAGAAATATATCTTAAAGCAGACACAAAACACTAACCTTAACGGACAATGTTAAAAAAGACTATATTAATATTTATTACATATTTTTGTCCATTAAAGACATTAGAAAAAGAACACAAAAGCAAACCTCAAACTGAGAGAATATATTTGAAAAAGACATAAATGACAAAGGATACATATGATGTCTACAGAAAGTTCTTTAAATATCTATGAAACTAGCAAACACCGTATAGAAAAATGAGAATGACAATTAAATTGCTTGTCGAAGAAATGGATCATGAAGCAGAAGAACACGTGACATGATCATTTAAATGGAATTGAAAAAAAATGCAGTTGGATATATGAGATAACATCTTGCACTAGAATTCAAAAATAAAACAAATAATGATTCATAGAAATTAAGAAAATAAACTTGAACTCAGGAAAGAAAAGTGCAAAATAGAAATTCAAACTATAAATAAAAACTGAATTACAATATAAGCAAAGGATAATCAATCTAAGTGAAAACATATTAAAAGGCATTGAAGAAAACGAGAATATAAATGAGAAAAATAATTATAATCATTAGAAATAAAGTTTTTCAAATTGAAGATAAGGTATCCATAGGGGCATCCAAGCAAAATAAAACAATGGAACAGAAATAATATTTAAACTATGATTAAAGAAAATTATTCACTTAAAAAAATAATTTTAAGAAAGTATGGGAAAATTTTCCCTGCATAACCAATTCATAAATACATTTACATAAATTATTAAACTTTAAGATACAAACATGGCACATATATAGTCACATTTTCATGAAACTCAATAATAAAACCTATATATATTTTTTAATATCTATCCAGATTCCCTCTAAGTACTTGCTTAGCTATCTAGGGCTGCTGTAACAAAAAATCAAAAGTGGATGGCTTTCATAAATGGAAAAAATGGAAATTTATTGTCTCACAGTTAAGTAGGCCAGAAGTCCAAGTTCAGAACCCTGGCTCTGGGGAAAGACTTTCTCTCTCTGTGTCTGTTAGCCCTAGGACAATTCCAGGGCAGGGAAGCTTAGGCCTGCCTAATGAATGTGCTCTGATCCAAGCTCTTCTTTCTTAGTGATGTAGGCACTCCCTCTCAGCTTATTATTCTCTCCTTTTATCTCTTATAAGAGAAAAGGCATTGTAGACCACACCCCAGGGAAATTCTCCTTTCCTTTGATCAGGGTTATAATGGGATTAAGGGTGTTGAATTCCACATTAATGCTCTTATCATCTTATCAAATCAGATCACATCATGGGGAATCACTACACAACTGACACATTACATCATTATATAACTACCAAACCACTGAGAATCATGCTCATCAAGTTGACACATATTTTTGTGGGACACATTTCAATACATGATAAGTACCACAGTTATAGACAAGCAGTTTTATATGCACTTTTTTTTTTGTTGTTTCTGTAAAGAAACTGTAAATAGTTTGGGCTTTGTGGGTTACATAGTCTTTATTACAAATGTCCAACTCCATCATTGTAGCACAAATACATAGAAAACCCAAGAAGAATGAGTGTGACTGTGTCTAGTAAGATTTTATTTAAAAAATGGGTGGTAGACAGGATGTAAGCCACAGGACATAGTTTGGAAAACTTGTGCTTAGAATAAGCTTCAACCAGTCAAGAAAGGACTGGTGGAAATTTAGCCAAAAGGCTAATAGTGAGAATTTCCTATATTTAATTTTACATTGTAATTGTGCAAAGCATTTGACTGTGTGCTTCATAATAATTTTGGATAACATTGGGAAAATGGGAATTCTAGAACACTTAATTGTGCTCATGAGGAGCCTGTACATAGACCAAGAGGTTGTTGTTTGAACAGAACAATGGGATACCACATGGTTTAAAATCAGGAAGCATATGTATCCGAGTTGCATCCTTTCCCCATACTTACTCAATCTATATACTGAGCAAATAATCTGAGAAGGTAGACTGTATAAAAAAGCATGTGGCATTAGGATTGCAAGAAGACTCATTAACAACCTTAAGGTTGTCTTGCTTGCTGAAAGTGAAAATGACTTGAAGCACTTACTGGTGAAGTTCAAAACACTGCAGTCTTCAGTATGGATTCTATCTCAACATGAAGAAAACAAAAGTCTTCACAACTGGACCCATAAGCAACATCACAATAAATAGAGAAAAGATGAATGTTGTCAAATACTTTCTTTTGCTCAGATCCACAATCAACAACCATGGAAGTAGCATTCAAGAAATCAGACATCTTACTACACTGGGAAAATCTGCTGCAAAATAATTTTTTAAAGTGTTAAAGAACAAAGATGTCACTTTGAAGACTAAACTGTGTGTAACCTGAGCCATGATATTTTCTATTGTCTCATATGCATGTGAAAGGTTGGCAATGAATAAGGAATACTGAAGAAGAATTGATGTCTTTGACTGATGGTGTTGGAGAATACTGAAAATATCATGGAGTACCAGAAGAACAAAGTGCAGGTTTAGGAGCATGCTAAGGAATGTTCCTTAAAAGAAAAAATGGCCAGACTTGTCTCATAGTTTAGTCATGTTAACAGAAAAGATCAGTTCCTGGATAAAGTAGAAAAACAAAACAAAACAAAACAAAAAAATCACTCCAGGGAGTCAGTTCCAACTCATAGCTACCCCTCCTTGGGTTTCCAAGGTGATATCTCTAGGGGAGTAGATTGCATAGTCTTCCTTCTGAGCAGTGGCTGGTGGGTTTATACTGCCAGCCTTCTGGTTAGCAGTCAAATGCCTTAGGCACTATGTTACCAGATATCCTTGGGTAAAGTAGAAGGTCAGCAAGAAAGGGGAAGACATTTCAATGAAATGGATTCATGCAGTGGTGGAACGATGGGCTCAACATAGGAAGGACTGTGAGGATGGTGCAGGACCAGACAATGTTTTCTTTTATTGTACATGGGATCACTGAGTTGGACCCTACTTTATGGCCCCTAACACCAACAATAATTGTGTATTGAAGTCTACAATTAAAGCTAAAGATAAGGGAGAAAAAGAAAAAAAAAACACATAATTATTTTAAGTTCTGACAAGGGATTGAGAAGAGAAGGCAGAGAAAGTGGAAAGAAATTTTGAATATGACCAATAAGGACATTTTCAATGCTTAAAGCCACAATTTATAAAAAGGATAAAAGAGATTGACTATCTATACACTTAATAACCCAGAAATTATATGAGCTATAAGGAGCTATGAATTGAAACACATTATTAATAAGTTAATTTTTTAACAAACAACTACCACAAGACAGACTAAGTTAATAAAATCAGTAAAAGTATAACAAATCTTTACTAATATTTACATGTTGTTGTTGTGTGCTGTCGAGTCAGACCCGACTCATAGCAACATGAGGTATATATTATTGATATATTGAATATTACCTTTTGATATATATCATAGCTATTTTATATAATATTCTTAAACAAGCATAAAAAACACAAAATTATTATAGTAGGTTATAAAAATATCAGTACTTTCCATAAAATAGAAATACTACAATTTTTTTCACTTACAATGTATTAAACTTGAAATTGATAAGAAAAATATGCATTCCATATGGAAATTTAAGAACAGTTCTTATTTTTTCAAAAAGAGAAAACCCCTTAGGTAAAGGTACACAGAAATTATACAAATTACCTATGTGTGTAAAAAAAAAATATACACACACACACACACATAATGCGAACACTCCATGCCAAATTATATGGCAAACGATTTAATTAGTGGCCAGAGGGAAAGCATAGCCTTAAACATTTTTATCAATTAAGAAGAAATTAATTTCCAACTGCCTAAAGAATAAATTAATATCACAAGGAAGCAAACAATAAAGATAAAACCAGAAATGAAGTAAAAAGAATAAAATCAATGGATCTGATTAATAAACATGAATAACTAGGAAACTATTTTAAGCAAATAAACAAATTCCAAAAAACGTACTCCCATCAAATTGATTCAGACTTACAGTGATCCTGTAGGATGGAATGGGACTGCCCCATAGGCTGTTCAAGGCTATAAATCTTTCTAGAAGCAAACTGCTTTATCTTTCTCCCCCAGAGTACCTTGTGGATTTAAACCACCAACTTTAAGAAAAAAATTTATTATTAAATTAATTATTAATTTGAACAAGGGATTATGTGTTTTAAATTCAGTTGAAAACCACAATTTTCCACTGTTATTGTAATAAAATACACAACCCAAACTGTAACACTATTACACTATTATATATACATTGAAGATCTGCAGCCAGAGGATGTACAGCCGAAATGATCCTTAGATGTAAGAATGGTGAGACTTTGTCTCACTTACTTTGGACATGGTTAGGAGGGACAAGTCTCTGGAGAAGGGTATTAGGCTCAGTAAAGTAGAAGGTCAGTGAAAAAAAAAAAAAGAAGACCCTCAATGTGATGGACTGACACATTGACTGCCACAATGGGCTCAAATATAGCAATGATTGTGACAATGGTGCAGAACTGAGCTATGTTTTATCTCATTGTACATAGGGCTGCTATGAGTCAGAACCAATTTGAGGAAACAAACATCTTCACAAATGGACCAAAAAGCAACATTAAGATAAATGGAAAAAGACTGAAGTTGTCAAGGACTTCATTTCACTTGGAACCACATTCAATGCCCAGGAAAGCAGCAGTCAAGAAATCAATGTACTGCATTGGGTGAAATATGCTGCAAAAGACCTCCTTAAAGTGTTGAAAAGCGAAAAGTCATTTTGAGGACTCAGGTATTCCAGATCTAAGCCACAATAATTTCAATTGCCTTATATGCTTGTGAAAGGTGGACAATGAATAAGGAAGACCCAAGCTGAATAGATACCTTTGAATTATGGCATTGGCAAAGAATATTGGATATACCATGGACGAATCAGTCATGGAAAAAGGACAACCAGAATGCTCATGAGAAGGAAGGATGGTGACACTATGGCTCTGGAATTTTACTTATAATATCAGAATGGACCAGTCCTTGGAGCACATCATGCTTGATAAATTGAGGGTGAGTGAAAAGTGAAAGACCTTCAACAAGATGAGTTGACATAGTGTCTACAATAATGAGCTAAAACATAGCAATGATTATGAGAATGGTATAGGACCCAGCACTGTTTCATTCTGTTGTACATGATGGTGCTATAAGTCAGGGCAAATTGATGGCACCCAACAATCAAACAAAATATATGGCTCAGAATTTTAAGTAAGTTCATGGGTTTAAGAAATTCCAAATAAATAAATAAATAAAATTATTATGAGGAATTAAAAGATTTTCCTCTCAATTCAATTTTTTTTTGTTTAAGAATTGTTGACGATATACAAATGTAATGCCTTTGTTATATGCATAATATACATATATATATATACACATATATATATATAATATATACTTATATATCTGAAAGACACTATAGATACATAGGAAAGTAGATGGATGGTTGGGTGGATGGATGGATGGATGGATGAATGATAGATAGATAGATAGGTGTACTGAAATCAGCCTGAATATCTGATTCAAATAGAATGGTCCTTTGCCACTTTATTGGATGAAGTAATAATTAGAAAACTGAAGGAAAACAGAAAGTAGCAACACCAATAAGGTATCAAGTTTATAAAAAGTGAACTCTGAAAAAGTTTCATTGCTGACTAACCTTATTTAAGATTCCTGATATTAAATCAAGTGGTTGTCACAATCCATTTTTAAAATATCCAATCATTGTCACCTAGGCACCATATGGTATATCAAATGACAAGGTAAAAGAGTCCATCAGTATAAGAGTGAAAACTGCCACCATTAAACTACTCCATTACAGAAGAAATGAGAAATAAAAATATGATTTTAGTATAGCAAACCAGATGTTCTTTCCTGAGTTCATAAAATTAAGAATTATACAAACTTGCACTGTAATTAAATACATCATCAGGCCTTATAGAATCAAACATTAAGTTTGATTTAAAGAGCTCTTCCCCAAAAATTTGACTCAGGTTATGTTTCTTTTTTAATTCTGAAGATCATGACAGCTTGCTGGTAGTTTAATAGTGAATGAAGAGTGAAAACCTGATCTACAAATAATCTAAAGCAAAAACTGCCCTCACTGACTTTGAAAGAAAAGTCTAAAAGAACTTTTTGTCTACAAGTCAGTAGATCTGCTTTAAAACAAAACAAAAACTGAATTTCTAAAGTAGGTGTAAACTCACCGCCATCAAGTCAATCCCTGACTCATAGTGACCCCTCCTTGGGTTTCTGAGGTGGTATCAGTATGGAAGTAGATTGCCCGACATTCCTCCTGAGGAATGGCTGGTGGGTTTGAACTGCCGGCCTCCTAGTTAGCAGTCAAATACCTTAGGCACTATGCCACCAGAGCTCCCTAAATGTTGTTGTTGTTGTTGTTATGTGCCGTGGAGTCGGCCCCAACTCATAGCGACCCCTCCTTGGGTTTCCATTCCTATAATTAGGAAAAGAGTTGTTATTACTAAATTACACTTAGTTGCTATGTATAAATGTTCAAAATGATCTGGATTTTGCAGAAATTAATCTGAGAAGAAACTTCATTATCAGTTTTGCTTTCAAAGATTGAAATACAATGTATTAAAATTTATATGCAAATGTATTAAAAAGTGAAGATATATGAAATATCAAACCATATATAAAATCTGCTCCTCCCAAGAAATTAGATCTTTTTTTGGGGGGGGAGATTTAGTTTGAAGCACAGTATCTAATCCCACTTTTAAGTTTAAATAAGTTTTGTCTTTTTCTTAGAATGTCGGTAGAAACTGTTAATATCAACACACTAAGATTCTATGGTGCATGTATTTGCTGAAATTTGTGAATTTGTATAGATGTTGAAAATTGCATATACAATAAAGTTAAAATATTTCATTTTATTTAGATGCATATTATATGGATACTATGGACAAAGTAAATTACATTTAAACTCATAAAATTACAAATTATTTTAGAAGATAAGAAATTTTCAAAATAAAATTGATGAAAACTTTATATCTTTCTTATTTTTCATGTAGTTTCATAAAATTTCATATTGGAGTTTAAATTCTCACAGTCAAAAGTCAAATATAATATTGATCTGTGACTATACTTTATGAATTAATGGACTGAGTAGAATTATATGCGTATATATAAAATAGACTTGTGCTATCCTATGAGTCATATTTTGTTAAATACAAGAGACCATAAAATTGAATTGTGGATACTTTAACTTCAGTCACTGTGAAGAAGTGACTATATGAGATTTAACATTCTCATATGGGCTGAAAAGTATTTATTAAAGGGTGCGTTAAAAAATTGTACAAAAATAAAATTCACACATTTTTTTCCTTGCAATTTCTGCACATCTCAAAAATTACAAAAAGTTTGCTGTTTAATTTTGAGACTTAATTTCAATCAACTCAGGTTGAAATATACTCATGATTTTTTTAAATAAAATACTATTGCTAAAACATCTGTGAATATAGAAATTAACTATATATATTTTAAGTATATATATATATCCCCCTGAAAGGTACAACTATTTAAGCATATTGAACAAAATGAATGGATCTGGTTTACAAAGGAAGAATGAATTCAGTTTTGGCCTATGTACTAGAACACTGTCCGAATCTTTACTTCCACACTCAATCCTCCAGCTTCAGCCATACTCACTCATTTTACACTTTCAGAGGTAAGTAGTTCCTTAGATAATCTTAATGAATATAAACAAAGTGTCAGTAACCAAACATTTTTCATGTCTAAAATTAGTTTTGAAGCCCAAGCATAGTATCTGGAGAGAAAAAGCTACAGTGCTCCTCTTTTATAAGAATATCTGGCAACAACTGCTGTGGATTCTGACTTCAAGTATGTGTAGAATTCAGAGTTTGAGCTTATCACTCCTATTTATGAAAGAAACCATCATGTCTTGCCTTCTAGCAAATCTCCTTGTTTCTGCCTGTGGCCACATTATTGACTCTTCAGAGAATAGGCAACGTGATCCTTATATTTATAATTCATATTGTTCACCATGTGATTAAAACCAAGAATTCTCTTCTGCATTTGCATTAAGATATAACTTTATAAGATAAGGAAGAGACTATAAAATGTTCCAACTCTTATATATAATTTTCTTGTTGAATTTTTGACTATGGAGTCTTGACATTGGCTTGTTGTCACTTAAATCATTGACATCTTTGACATCTCTGATACTCTTTTCTTCGTATCTCCTTTTCTTTTTTCCATGTGATTGCTTCTTTCTTTCAGTACTATTAAGTGAAAAAGAAGTATGAAGGATGAAGTGATTTACTTTCCCTGACAATTCCCCAGAGAAATTATATATATATATATATATATATATATATATATACACACACACACACACACGTATATATATATGTACATATATATATGTTTATTTATTTATTTATATTTATAACATAATATATATAGATACATATAATTTGGTATATATTGAGTATGTTATTTCATGTATGCTAATATATATTTTGGAATATATATTATCTATCATAAGTATGTGTTATTAAAATAATTATCACATAAAATAATGGGTGGCATAGTGCCTAAGACATTTGACTGCTCACCAGAAGGCTGAAGGTTCAAATCCACTGGCCACCAGGAAGATGGGGTGATCTATTTCCATAGAGGTACTACCTCAGAAATCCAAGGAGGGGTC
>NW_006921807.1:5366506-5374487 GCF_000298275.1 Orycteropus afer afer | reverse complement strand
TTAATCACACAACTATATGGTTTACCATGTTAGAAATGAGAAGTTCAAGAGGATTGACATCTCATTCATAATTTAAAAGAACATTTCAAAATTTATCCTGAAGAGCAATTCTGTCAGTTATAGGCAAATATTCAGACAAGGAAGACCAGTTAAAACTACTGATATTCAAATCTACATACCAGATATTCAAGCTAAAGATGAAGAAATTAATGATTTTTACCAAATTCTATGGCCTGATATTGAATAATCATGCAATCAAGATGCACTGATAATTACTGAATGTGAAAGTTGGAAACAAAAAAGAAGCATTGGTATATGGAAAACATAGCCTTGATTAGGGAAATGATGTCAGAGATTACATAATAGAATTTTACAGGGCCCCCAAGTTATTCTTTGCAAGTATTTTTTTCAACAACATGAACGGTGATTATATATATAGACCTCACCAGATGCAATATACAGAAATCAAATCAACTACACTGGTGGGAAGAGACAATGGAGAATCTCAATATTATCAGTCAGAATAAGACCAGAGGCTGACTGTGGACAGACCATTAGTTGTACCTATGCAAGTCTGAATTGAAGCTGAGGAAAATTAAAAGAAGTCAGTAGAAGCCAAAATGCCACCTTGATTATATCACACCTGAATGTAGAGACCATCCAAAGAACAGATTTTACATTTTGAACACAATTACCAAAAACAAGAATTGTTGGATGACATCAAGGATGTCATAAATGAAGAATGTAAAAGGAAATTCAAAAGACAGGAAAGAAAGAGAAGAGCAAAATGAATGTCTGCAGAGACTCTGAAGCTTGCTCTTTAATGAATATTAGCTAAAGCCAACAGAAGAAATGACAAGATAAAAGAGCTGAACAGAAAATTTCAAAGAGTAGCTTTAGGAGACAAAAGAAAGTATTTTAATGAAAGGTGGAAAGATCTGGAGTTAGGAAACTCAATGGGAAGAGCATTGTTAGGCATTTTTCAAGCTGACAGAACTGAAGAAAAAATTCAAGATTTCAATTGCAATATTGAAGGATTCTTTGAGAAAAATAGTGAATGATGAAGAAAGCATCAAAAGGAGATGGGAAGAATATGCAGAGTCACTGAAATGATCAATGTTCAACCATTTCAAGAGGTACCATATAATGAAGAACCAATGATATTGAAGGAAGAAGTCCAAGCCGCACTGAAGCAATTGGTGAAAAACAAGGCTTCAGGAATTGAAGGAATATCAATTGAGATGTTTGAGCAAATGGATTCAACTCAGAAGTGTTCAATTGTCTGTGCCAAGAAATTTGGAAGACATTTACCTGGCCAGCTAACTGGAAAAGATCCATATTTGTGCCCATTCCAAAGTAAGGAGATACAACAGAATATGCAAATAATTGAATGTAAGTAATATATATACAAGTAAAATATTGCTGAAAATAATTCAAAAACAATTCTACTTTGAGGAAACAGCTCTTCTCCAGTCATATTTTGAGTTCCTCTGACCTGAGGGGCTCATTTTCCAGCACTACATCAGACAATGTTTTAGAGTTATTCATAAAGTTTTCCAGTAATATATGAGACAGTGTTTCACTGTCTCATTCATAAGGTTTTCACTTTCCAATACTTTGAGAAATGCATGACCCCTTCCTTCTTCCAAATCTCTCTTAGTCTGGAAGATCCACAGAACCTTGTCCACCATGGGTGACCCTGCTGGTATTACAAATACCAGCATATCCCCCAGCCTCACAGCAAACAAGCAAGCCAGCAGAGTAAGACAAAGTGACAGATGAATGAATAGTTTCTAATGTCATTTTATCTAAAAAATATATTACATATGCTTAGTAGGAGAGGAGCTTAGGTGTATTGCCTAAGGCATTTGACTGCTAACCCAAGCCTGGTGGTTCAAACCCAGCAGCCACTCCTCAGAAGGAAGGTTGGGCAATCTACTTCCCCAGTGATACTGCCTCAGAAACCCAAGAAGGGGTCGCTATGAGTCGGATCCAATTCCACAGCAGCATGTTTGGGTTTTTTGGTTTGATAGTGAGATTAGCTTTTTAATTTTCATTTCAATATTGGCTAATTATTTCGGCACACTGTTCAGCATTAAGGAATCTATGCATTATCCCTTTCTTTGGTAATGAATAGCAAACATCTTAACCATCTCTACTTCAATTTTTTCATTTGTACAATCTGAGCCTGGATCAAATGTTACTAAGATTCTATTATAATGTTTAAGATTTCATGTCTTTAAGGTTTCTTTTTTTTAATTTTTTTTTACTCCTCCGCTCCCTGACCAGTTATCTCCCCCACCCCTGTGGCCCTCATAGTTATGCACTCCTGTGTGTCCTGCATTTCTTTAAGTTTTCTTAAAGAAGACTGTATTGGATTAAACTGATACTTTCTGTTAGTCTACAATTTTGTCATGTTGAGTATTACTTGAAATAAAGAAGCAATCAAGTAAATTTCAAATTTATAGCATTCCCTGTAATGTTTTTAAAGGAGCTCTGGTGGTCTAGGGGTTAAGGTTTTTGGCTGCTAACCAAAAGGTCTATGGTTTGAACCCACTAGCTGCTCCATGGGAGAAAGATGAGGCAGCCTACTTCCATAAAGATTTGCAACCTTGGAAACCCAACCAAGATTGTTTTGAGTTGGAATCAACTCCATAACAGTGAGGTTTTTTTTTTTTTTTTTTTTTAAGTATAAAAGTACAAAGAAATATAATACACAAATTTCACAAATAAGTTGATTTTTTCTAGCCCTCTCCCTTTTTTTCTTACAATGAGAATATCTAATCATAAGAGATTAATTTCTTAAATGTTCCAGGTGCTAATGTTTAAGCTAGTGTTCACAGTTGCAGGAGTACACTATGCTTTTTTTGAGCAGACATTAGTCGTGTTTTTTGTATGGATAATTGTATTTTTCTTTGTATTTTTATTTCCCTACCAAACACAATTATTATACGATTTAAGAAATGGAAGACAAGCACCTGCATTCTGCATGGTTTAAGCAATTGACAACTACTTAAGTACCTGGTGGACATGCAGAATTGCACAGATATTAAACAAATGCACAGATGGTGCTATCTAATACACCTGGGTGGAATCTGCCTTTGCTAGATGCTACCAGTGTGATCTTATACAAGAGACTTCATCATTGAAGACTTAGGTTTTTCTTCTTTTTTTTTTTTTTCAGTCTTACAAATCAAGATAATAATACCTAGTTCATTGGTTTTTCTTGGGGAGAATGAATGAAACACTTTGTAAATTGTAAAACTGAGAAATATATGAGAACAATCTAAAGTGTCTGACATATATTAAGAGCTCAGTTGCTGTTATTATTAAGCTTCAAATTCTCTTTCTTTAATTAAAAAACAAACAAACAAAATTCTTGTGGTATCTTTAACTTCCAATAGATTTCCTGTAACCTTTTTTTTTTAGAAATTTAAGTGGCTTTGCTTTCATATAAATAGTTTTTAAGAACATAGTAAGTTCTTTTTTTTTAATTTTTATTGTGATTTGCATGAAGGTTATAAAATGAACTATACACACACAACAATTCATCCACATTTTGTTTCATGACATTAATTGCAATCCCCATAATGTAACAGCTCTCTTCCTTGTTCTTCCCTGTGGTTCCCTTTACCCTGTGTCCTTTCATATACATTCCTGCCCTCTGAGTTATCTCCCTGAACAAATACTTCCCTTCTGGTCTCCAATGGCTGATTATTCTAAGGAATGTGCTTACCTGGTGTAAATGTTCACCGTATAGGTCTGTCTGTTGTTTGGTTGGAAGCCATGAGAATGAGTTCACTTCCAGTTCCAAAGGGTGATTATGGGCCATAGTCTTTGGGATTTCATCAGTCTCTATAGACAAATAAGTGTGGTCTTTTTTTATGATTTTGAGTTTTGTTCCATATTTTTCTCCCACTCTATCCAGGACCTCCTACACTGATCCCTTTCCAAGTGAATTTTTAAGGAACCAAATGGCAATCGAATTTGGTGGTACTATGCTCAATAAATCACACATTTGTTTTATTTCTTAATATATCAAGGAATCCAGTAGGATAATGAATAATAAATGCAATTCTGGCATGTACGATTGTGTAGTTATAGGAACATTTTTTACTCCACAATTTCCAATAGCTTTAATGGTCAGAAATGTTAATTCATTTATAAGTAAATTATAATTATGTACAAAGTTCTACTCCACTGATCTAATATACTGTCTCTATCCTTGAATTTTTGAGATCCTGACATTTACAAAACAAAGGGGAGGGATGTATAGAAAGAGTTTGTGACCACCATGATAATATTAGGAAAATGGAGGACACTGAATTTTGCACATAAGAGATAGATGACAAATGCTAGTACCATCCAGTAGATCCACAATACCGCTTTATTATTAAGACCAAACACCTTGCTACAGATAAACACATAAACATCTGAGAAGATCAGATGGGGTTCAGTGAACAGGAGTATACTCTAGACCAAGGAGAGATTCAGCAGAGGCTAATCTTTCATGCATACCAGTGATACAAAATACCTGCAATCCTTACAGAAACAACAGAAGACAGACATAGAGTAATGCCTCACAGACACCCAGACACTGTGGGAGAGAGATCCAACAGATCTACCAACTCAGGACCATAGTACTGGGGGACACCAGACTCAATGGGCACAACAAAATACATAAAAGTCTTGTTCTTCATCCTACATTGGTGAATAGTAATTGGAGTCTTAAAAGCTTTCAAGCAGCCATCTAAGATGCACCTAATGGTCTTCTATCATCAGAAGCATGCAAAAAAAAAAGGGGGCATTTGGAAGCAATCAGCCTTAGGACACAATGGCCCTCAAGACCAGAAGAACTAGATGGTGCCCAGCCACCAATACCAACCACTCAGGAAAGGGTCAAATCTGGAGATCCTGGAGAGAGTGGGAGTAAAAATGTGGAATGAAATCCAAAAATTCAATAATGATAAGAATTACTGGTCAAATGGAGTCTGGTGAGAAACCCCAATGCTATGGCTCTGGGATACATTCTGAGCCTGGAATAAAACTCACTCCCAGGGGCTGACTCTCAGCCAAATAGTAAACAAGATGTACATGCAGACCACTCAACCCAGGGTAATTCAACCACATACTGTATGGAAATGCATCCCTTGGAGCAGTCGACCATGGGACCCCAGAGGAGCAACATTTGCATGGAGGAAATGAAGGACACACAGGACTGCACAACTATGAGGGGCATTGTGGTAGGGGCAAGGGGTGTTACTGGGCAAGGAGGGGAGGAGACGGGGTTAGGGTTGGGGATGGTAAATGGGGTGTGAAACTAAATGTACTTGTAATGTTGAATGTAAAACAAACTCTGCTCTGTAAACTTGCACTTAAAGCACAATAAAAATGAAATTAAAAAACAAAACAAAACATTTAATGACTATGATTTTCTTCACCATAAAACTGGAATACATCTTGTTGCTTCTGAAGGATATAGAGCATTACATCAAAATAATATAAAAAATCAAGAGCAGCAGGGAAAACAATCAATGAAAAATAGGGCCATTATGCACTTAAAATAAATTATTTATATAAACAAATATGACAAGTGTAGATAATCTTTTCCTGTAGCATGTTTCATATTTTTAAGAACTTTAAGCTTCATCACAGAGGGAATCTTGTCAAAGAGGAATTCACCTCTCAGGAGAAAAAAGTATAAAAATGAAATCTAAATGTGTAACTTTTTTGTTTTGTTTTGTTTTTGGGATCAGAATTTTATTTGTTTCTCCCATAATAAGAACAATTCCATTTCTGGAATTCTTACTTTGAATTCCTGCTGCTTTGCTATGTCCTTGAAAATTGTTCTTGATTATTGAGCACTTAAAAGGCTTCATTAAAAGTTAAACTCATATTTCATTTTGAAAAACCCAAACTTCCTCAGGATTATTCATTGGAACATTTTTAGTAATAGCTAAATTTTTTGACTTGGGGCATGGTTGAATAATCTTAAGTAAATGTGGCAAAATATTAGCAATTGTTAAATCTATGGAATAGGGCAGATTAAAGGAAGTATTATGTTGTTCTTTTTTTTTTTTTTTTTGCATTGTTGACATTTTGTATAATAATTTGGAAAACAGGTTACTAAAAATCATTAACGTTTAGGAGTCTTTATTCATGTTACTCCAAGAATAACTGTTTCCAATCTTCTTCAAGATTCATTATCGTGGCTGTTGCAAAGGAGATGGTAGTTTACCACAAGAAAGATGTACATATAATTAAATGGCTTTGCTCTTAGGTTTAACACAAAATGTTGGCATGTAAATGTGTTGCTATAGATGTTTAAGCAAATAAATATGCAAAGTGAAAAATTTAAAAACAAATTATGGATGTAAGGATAATATTACATAGTGAAGGGTGTTCTATTTCCTTTAAATAAATAACTGTAAACATCAACATACATTTTAATATCAAACTTGTGGAAATTTATTTCCTGTATCTTTCAGGAAAAAAGGTTTCCACTTCATAAGGTATAAATTGTCGTTGTTGTTATGTGCCGGCAATTCATCTCCCACTCATAACAACTGTTCCCTGGTTTCCGAGGCAGTATCACTATGGAAGTTTAAATTACACCTGTATAATTAAATATCTATAAGATATTGATTTCAATGTTGATAGAGTATGATTTGAGGTCATTTCATGGTATCCCAGGTATATGAATATCATTTCTTTCATACATTTTTTTATACAGCAGGAAAGTGTTCACTCTCATTTTCTTCCTTTTTATGTTGAAAAACTCAGAAGTACAAGCAAACACTTCATTACCTTCATCAGCAATGTTATGCTTTATGATTCAGTTACACTTGAATATAGGATTGGAACTCTGTTCACAAACTTTTATGTTAGAGAGTTCCTATCTTTGTGTAATTCTTTCAGTTTCTCACTATCAATGAAGTTTTGATTGCCTGTATAATTGAATGTAGCTGTTACTGAAAGTTTTTTTCTCTCCTGTTGAAATGTTGAGCCAGATTTGAATTTTGACTTTCCTTTGTGATCTATTAAAGATCTGTTCTGCCAATTATTTATGAAGGATTTAGAGTCAGCCTTGGTTTGAACAATTTGACTTCATTTTGACTTCAATTTTATTTTTTTGAGTAATATTTAAACTTATAATGAGAAATTTAAATGTCAAGTTAAAAATGTGAGAGTACATATTTAAAAAAGTTGTTTTTTTAAGTAGATATGTGAAGGAAAACAAACAAACAAAAAAGCTAGGATGACTCCTGTGATCAGTGGCACCCTTGTCCATGATTTGTTTCCTCTTCCACATGAGGATTACAGTCTTCTTTTCTTGCTATGCTTTTTTCTGTTCTTCCCAACACTATTAGGAGGCTTTATCTTTGACTTACTTATTTTGGATATGACCTTTGCCATATTTGAGAAGGAAGTTTATAATGATTGTGTGGGTCATCTCAGTCTTAGATTCTGCCCCTATGACTGGAAAAGTATATTTCAAAAGTCAGATCCTTTTTAATATGGGCTTCACAATGAGAAGCCTGGTAGAACAAAGCCTACAGTCTGGAACAGAGACATGGTCAACCCTTAGTGACATGTAATGTGAACTCTTGTAAACCCATTAAAGTTCCTGGACTATTTGTTACACAGTATAACTGAGTAAAAACTTGCCAAGTATTGCTAATAACCACAAGGTTCTTTTGCCATTTCCACTGGAAATTCTGTTCCAGTGGTGCAGTGCTACATCTTTTGGGAAATGCTTTTCTCTCCTGCCATCTCCAATCAGGTAAGACTTTTTTTTTCCCTTTTCTTTTTTTCACAGAAAATGTACTCCCTCCACTGGACACAACCTAACCTGCCTGACAACACCCTCATTCACAAAAAATTTAATCTGTCACACAATACCAGTGTGGTGTAGTAAATTACTTAGTGTGGCTTTTCTACCCATACGCCTTGTAAACTCCAAGGTGGGATTTACTATGAG
>NW_006921807.1:5361490-5366301 GCF_000298275.1 Orycteropus afer afer | reverse complement strand
ACACGCGTTGCTGAGTAAGACACCGAGGGACATGCACTGTTGGGGGAGAGACTGTGAGAGACTTAGCTGAGAGACGGCAGGCTGGGAGAGAGACTGAGCGTTTTTCCTGAACTTGAATTGTAGCCTGGTGCTTCCCTAATAAATCCCATAATCTGTGAGTTCTGTGTGGCCACTGCAGTGAATTATTGAACCCAGGAGAGAGATGGTGGGCGCTTTGAGAGGAACGGTTGGTGAAAGTGCTGGAGGGAGGCAGCATGTCTGGCCTTGCAGTAATAGGCCTTGTGTTACTGCTTGTAATCCTGTCTTCCTCTTGTGGGACTGGAGGAGGTCAGAACATGTGGCCTCTTTGCCCTTTTTGCAACCAGAATCTCCTCCAATAGCAACTTCTTTTCCAGGGGATGGATGTTCTGTTAAAATCTCTGTACATCTAATCTGTGTCAATCCCTTTTTAGAACAGGAGATATATGTTTTCCCTTGGTATACAGTTTTAACAATTCAGTTGTATATATATGTGTTTATAATTACTACTTCTAGTGTCTCTTTAGTGGAATCAAAAGTTATATTTAAATGGTAAGCATTACTTTTCTCTCAGTATGCTCCTACACCATTGAAGTGAGAGTAGTTGTAAATGAATTAAATTTGTCGTTTTTCATAAAGAATATTTAATAAAGATATTCTGTGGATTAATTAAATGTTTTCATCAGATAAATTATATATACACACACACACACACACACACACATAATATTATCGGGAAAAGTATAAAAATGTTACATCCTTTTTCTTCTCCATTAATAAGTCTATGTTACTTTCCTTTAAAAGAATAAGTTTAACCAGAGGATTGATATTTCATATCAATTGAGATAACCCTGAATGTCTTACTGGATGTGTAAGAATTCCAACAGAATCACAAATTAAGCGAAACTCAGGATCAGTTAATGTTAACTGTATAAAGCTTAAAATGGGATGTCCAAACACAAGTATTAAACACTTCATACTTATTCCAGTTTCTTGCCTTTTACATAGAAGTAGCTCTAGTAGCATAGTGCCTAAGACACTTGACTGCTAACCAGAAGGCTGGTGGTTCAAACACACAAGCCACTCCTCAGAAGGAAGGTTGAGCAATCTATTTCCATAGTGATAACGCCTCAGAAACCCAAGGAGGGGTCACTATGAGTCAGGACCAACTCAACAGCACATAACAACACCACCAACATATAAGGATTCCATCACCTGTGTGTCAGTTTGTCCTACTGCTACAGTTTGCATGCTACTGTGATGCTGGAATACCACCATTATTTCAGCACACTTAGCAATGTGTTGCTGTGGTGCCATTGGTTTTTCAAATACCAGTAGGGTTACCAATAGTGGACAGTATGAAAGACAAAGTTTAGCCATTCTTGCTTCCAGGGAGCCTTCTGGCTGCACTTCGTCCAGGACAGATTTGTTTGTTCTTTTGGCAGTCCATGATACTTTCAGCATTCTTCAAAAACACCACAATTCATAATCATCAACTCTTCTTCTGTCTTCCTCGTTCATTGTCCAGCTTTCACATGCATATGATGTGATTGAAAATACCATGGCTTGGGTCAGGAACACCTTAGCCTTCAAGGAGATATCCTTGCTCTACAGCACTTGAAAGAAGTCTTTTGCAGCAGATTTGCAATAGTTGATAGTGCAATATGTAGTCTGATGTCTTGACTGGTGCTTCCATTGGTGTTGATTGTGGAACTAAGTAATATAAAGTCTTTGAAAATTCCAAATTTTCTCCATTTACTGTGATACTGCTTAATGACTCACTTGTAAGGATTTTTGTTTTCTTTATGTTGAGACAGAATCTATACTGTAGACTATAGTCTTCAAACTTCATCAGTAAGTGCTTCAAGTCATCCTCACTTGCAGCAAAGTTGTGCTGTCTGCATGTCATAGGTTGTTAATGAGTCTTCCTCTAATCCTGATGCCAGGGTCTTCTTCATATAGTCCAGTTTCTCGTATTATTTACTCAGCATACAGATTGAATTAGTATTGTGAAATTATACAACCCTGACACACTCCCTTCCTGATTTTAAACCATGAAGTAGGCCTTTGTTCTTTTCAAACATCAGCTTCCTGGTCTATGTATAGGTTCCTTTTGAGCACAATCAAGTGTTCTTGAATTCCCATTCTTCTCAAAGTTATCCATAATTTATTATGATCCACATAGTTGAATGTTTTTGCATAGTCAATAAAATACAAGTAAATATCTTTTTTTTTTTTTTTTTTGCTTTTAGCCAACACCCATTTGAATCAACAATGATATTCCTCATTGCACTTCCTCTTTTGAATCCAGCTTGCATTTCTGGAAGCTCTCTGTCAATATACTGCTGAGACCATTTTTGAAATATCTTCAGTAAGATCTTATTTGCAAGTGATAGTAATGATATTTTTTGATAGTTTCCACATTCTTTGGGATCACCTTTCTTTGGAGTGGGTACAAATATGGATCTCTTCCAGTCAGTTGGCCAGGTAGCTCTCTTCCAAATCTCTTGAAAAAGCCAAGTGAGTGCCTCCAGTGCAGCATCTGTTTATTGAAACATCTCAATGTTTATTCCATCAATTCCTGGAATCTTGTTCTTACCAATTACTTCAGTACAGCTTTGACTTCATCCTTCAATATCATTGGTTCTTGATCATATGCCACTTCCTGAAATGGATGAACATTGATCAATTCTTTTTGATACAGTGATTCTCTGTATTCCTTCCATCTTCTCTTGATGCTTTCTACATCATTCAATATTTTGCCCATTGAATCATTCAATATTGCAACTCAAAGCTTATTTTTTTCTTCAGTTCTTTCAGCTTGAGAAATGCATAGCATGTTCTTCACTTTTGGTTTTCTAACTCCAGATCTTTGCACATTTCATTATAATAATTGACTTTGTCATCTTGAGCTGCTATTTGAAATCTTCTGTTCAGCTCTTTTATTTTGTCATTTCTTCAATTTTCTTTGGCTACTCTCTGTTCAAGGGCAAGATCCACAGTCTTTTCGGACATCATTTTGGGTCTTTTCTTCCTTTCCTTTCATTTTAATGAAGTTTTGCTTTCTTCATGGATGATGTTCTTAATGTCATCCCACAATTACTCTGTTTTTGGTCATTGGTGTTCAGTGCATCAAATCTATTTTTTAGATGGTCTCTAAATTCAGGAGGGATATCACCAAGGTCATATTTGGGCTCTCATAGACTTCTTTTAATTGTCTTCAGCTTCAACTTAAACTTGCATATGAGCAACTGATGGTCTGTTCCACAGTCAGCTCCTGACCTTGTTTTGTCTGACAGTATTACAGTTCTCCATAGCCTCTTTCAACAGATATAGTCAATCTGATTCTTGTGTACTCCATCTGATGAATTCCACCATTTGTGTTGTTGATAAAATGTATTTGCAATGAATAAATTGTTAGTCTTGCAAAATTCTGTCATGCAATCTCCAAAGTCATTTCTGTAATCAAAATCATATTTTCCAATTACCAGTGATTCCTCTTTGTTTCCAACTTTTGTATTCCAATCACCAATGATAATCAGTACATCTTGATTGCATTTGTCCATTTTTGTTCACTAATGCCTAGGATATTGATTTTTATTTGTTCCATTTCATTTTTGACAACTTTCAATTTTCCTAGATTCATACTTCATACATTCCATGTTCCAATTATTAATGGATGTTTGCAGTGGTTTCTTCTCATGTTGAGTTGTGTCACAACAGCAAATGAAGGTCCTGATAGCTTTACTCCAACCACATCATTAAGTTTGGGTCTACTCTGAGGAGATAACTCTTTCCCAGTTGTATCTTGAGTGCCCTCCAACCTGAAGGGTTCATCTTCTGGCACTATATTGGACAATGTTTTAGGACTATTCATAAAGTATTCTAGTAATATATCAGACAGTTATTCAATGCTATCATAAGGTTTTCACTGGACAATTTTTGAGAAGTGGATGGCTTCTTCCTTCTTCCAAGTCTGTCTTGGTCTGGAAGCTCCACTGCAACCTGTCCACCATGGGTAACCTTGCTGGTATTTGAAATACCATTGGCATAGTCTCCAGCCTCACTGCAACACACAAGCCATCACAGTATGACAAACATACAGATGAGTGGTAGAGTGGCCATCTAAGATACAACTATTGGTCTCCTCTGATCTGAAGCAAAGAAGAGTGAAGAAAATCAAAGGCATCTGGAAATAATTAGCCCAATGGTAAGATGGACCACCAAGATCATAGCCTTCATAACACTGAGACAAAAAGAACTAGCTGGTGCCTGAATAGCAATGCCAACTACTCAGAAAGGGATCAAAATTGGAGTTCCTGGATAGAGTAAAGGAAAAAAGTGGAAAAAATTGAAAAACACAAAAATGACCTGAATTACTGGTCAGATAGAGACTGATGTTACTCCTGAGACTATGGCCCTGGGTCACATTTTGGGCCTAGAAATGGACTCAATTCCATGAATTGACTCTCAGCCCAACTGTAGAAATATCTACATGCAGAACACCTCCCTCTGGGATATGCACCCACCTATCTAGGGAGATGAATTCTTTAGATCAATCACCAAGAGGCACCAAAGGGACAGCATTCACATAGAGGGAAAGCTGGACAGAGAGGAATATATAGTTAAGAAGGGCACAGAGATGGGGTAGTCATATGGATGGGAGGGGAGGAGAGGAGAGGCTTTTTTTCTTTTTGTTTTTGTTTATTTATTTATTTATTTATTTAATGGCTGGAGATGGTAATCAGAGCCTTGAAATCAAATGTGCGTCAACTGTTGAATGTAAAAAAAAA
>NW_006921807.1:5302713-5354780 GCF_000298275.1 Orycteropus afer afer | reverse complement strand
TCCTTCAAGGCTCAGGGGTCCAAGATTATCTTCTGTGTCTGTATTTATTGGTTTCCCTTTTCTTTGTTGAAGAGGGTCTGTGCAATCCTTCTGCCTAGTCTGCCATCTTGCCCCGCCTCCTATAGTTTTAACTTTTTAAACATAATGCATTTTAAGTTTGCTACTTCCCTGTTATAACCTAAAAAGTTATTTATATTTTACTAGTATACATACAAGTTTTGAGGGTTCACTATATGTTAACTATTTTATTTCTCAGCTCGAGTACTAAACTTCTTGATATTGAACAAAATAGAATATCCTGCAATAAAATCTCTGCAATAGCCTGTTGTTATTTTAATAAATATATTTGATTTTCTCACAATTACTAGAGATGAAAAATACATGCCATGGTTGCAATCCTCGTGACTCAATATATTTTGAAGCCCCGATGGCATAACATAGTGGCTAAGAGCACAGGTTTTATTGACAGATAAATTTTAATTTTAATTCTGATTCTACCAATTACTTGCTATGGGACCTTGGACAAGTTCCTTAGTTTTATAAGGGTTCTTATTAGTAAAATAATGATGATTATCTCTAACTCAACATATTTCAGGGATTAAATGAAAAGAGATAATGTAGAAAGGTTTGCGCTACAAGCAGGAATAAAGGGTAGGTATTCAATTGTAGCTAGCTCTGGTGGCATAGTGCCTAAGACACTTGACTGCTAACCAGAAAGCTTGTGATTCAAACCCACCAGCCACTCCTTGGAAGGAAGACAGGGTTATCCACGTCTGGAAACCCAAGGAGGGGCCTATATAATTTGGGTCCCACTCAATGGTAGTGAGTAAATCAGTAAGATTCAATTGTAATCATTATTGTTATGAAGGAAATGATAGGTGGTCTAAAATGAGTTCAGCTGTGACAAATGGTATCTCTTCCAATGCCACTTCTCCCAAGACTCACTTGAGGGAAACTGAAAGAAAGAGCATTTGACTGCATAGTATTAAAACTGACAGAACCTGCTCTGCTTCCCCTTGTCTCTGGTGATTTCTGTAGTGTCACTGGTAAAAAGGACTGCTCTCAAAATATATTCAGGAAGAGTGGGTGAGGAGTGTGCCCTGACAACACAATTGTTCTTCCCAAAATGTTAAAGGGAGTTTAAAGAAATGTTTTTAGAAAAGTATATTTGATTATTCATAACTATTATACTTGAGTTTTCAATTCCAAAGTTATAACATGAAATTTTCATTATGTACATGAATTACATGTTTAAAATGAGATAACGAGATGGTATTTAATCTGTGTTATTGTGAGTAGGAGTTTTAGAAATACTGTTTTAGCACCTTCACCTAATAAGATAACTATGGTCACATCTATTGCTACAGCTTTCCTAAAGTAAATGCTTCCTGAAAAATTTTTACTGGCTCTTTTTTTAAAAATGTGGACAATTTTGTAAATTAGTTAGAAAATTTTCAGCCTTTTGATCTGTTTAACTCAAGAATAGCTAATATTTGTGAGTGCTTAAAGTGTGCTGATGTGTTATTTTATTCAATTACTTAAAAAACCCTGTGACACAAATAATATTATTCTCATTATACAGTTAAGAAAATTAATAAAGTTGTTACTATAATTATTTTGATGATAAAAGTGTTAAAATAACAGCTTTATGAGAAATCTCTAAAGACAATATTGAACTCTCAGGTGGAGTTTCAGCTCTCAAAGTGAAAATTCTTGCTTAGTTGGTGTTTTCTTGTTCTGGTGTCTTTTCTAATTGACCACACCTATTTTGGGAACAATAAATACAGTTCAATGCTCTAGTGAGGGTGCCAACATGTTCAGTCCATAGTTACAGAGTTCTTCTCTCATTTCAAAGTCTATAAAATCATTCTACATAGAATAGTAGGGGCATCAGGTGTTAAAAAGAAGTTCTAGATTCTCTCATAAATTATTCCCTACTTCCTTTATTTTCCTTATAGATGGTGTCTAAAATAACAGTATGAAATGAGTTCAAGCTTTTAAATCTAAAGAGACTGTCCTTTGTCCTTTGCACATCTGCATTGCTTCTATTCCTCTACCTTCTCTTTTGTTTATGTTTCACCGTGAAACAAATATTACAATAAATTGTCATGGTATGTTAAATAAAAAAGTCCAAAAGCACTTAATATTTTAGTTTATTAAGAATTAAACTGTCAAACTCTTTAATAAATATCTGTACAGTTGGATATTATTGGATAGATTGAATTACTTTTATTGGCCAATTAGAGAAGAAGAAAGGAAGGAAAAGACTACAAATAGAATGTCTGAGAACTGATTTGCATGATACAATAGGAAGGTATCTCAAGGACTAATGGACTTTGAAGTGCACGTCATCTATATAAAGAATTCCTTGAACTTGTGAAGCATACATTGAGCTGGCAAATCATCATTTCAATAAAACCAGCTCACCTTGTCAGCACTGATAAAACAGATACTCATCCTCAGATCAAATATATCCTGAACTTGCCAGACGTTATTTGATCAATAAGAAAATGGAAAATAAGCATGGAAGTCTGAGAAGCTTTCAGAATTCGACAAGAAAGGTTCTTTGAGATAAAATTTTGGGGAGGTCTTCCCTGAAACTGTGTTGACACCACTCATGAATTACTTAATTCTCCATCTCTGAACACCATCAGGCCTACTTATCCACTGTGAATGCTTACCACGCAAATGCAGACAACTATAAATAAGGAGCTGTATGAACTGAAAGTGTTCTCATCAGCAAAGACTGCTATGGCTGAGTGGTGTGAAAAAGCAAGAAATGAAAGGGATTTTTGTTCTTGTCATTTTAGTTGAAAACTTTGACAAAATTGAAAGTTTTAGTCCTTCTATTCTGAGTAATTTCTGAAAATACTCTTTTATAAAGTATTATTTTAATAAAAATATTTGTATGACTTTTATTGTATTTTCTTTAACACATTAGGAGTAAAATATATGCTGTTTTGGAAATCATCCAAATAAATATGCACACAAAGGAAAAAAAATCAGCAATGCTAATATGTAGATTTTTCTGATGGTAATAAGTTTAGGCTTTTTTTCATCTTCAAATATATGTGAGGGCTTAGGGGTCAGTGGGAGACGTATACTGAGAAGGTATTTGCTACATGAACTGGGGTAGAAAATCTTTTCCTGATGTACAGTCACAACTAACAAATGTGTGCTCAAGCTGGAAGGAGAAGCATTGACTAGGAGCACAGGTTAAATGAGAAAGAAAAATACTAAATGTTTTGGGATGGAGTCACTTTACCTCCTGGGATATATATATATATATTTAACTAAAGAGAGATAAGGAGCTCTGGTAGCATAGTGGCTAAAGCGCTTGACTGCTAACCAGAAGGCTGGCAGTTCAAACCCACCAGCCACTCCTCAGAAGGAAGGTTGGGCAATCCTACTTTCGTAGTGATACTGCCTCAGAAACCCAAGGAGGGGTCGCTATGAGTCGGGGCCGACTCGACAGCACATAACAACAACACAACAACAACAAAGAGAGATAAAAACATAATAACTGCTTTTCATTAAAATATATGGTGAAATTCTCAGTGAATAAATAGACTCCTAAAGCTGAAGGAACATTTCAACATTGACTCTGAGAGTCTAGGCAAATGTGATGTAGTTAAAGAGCAAGCAATAATTTCATTTTTAGATGAAGAATTTCTTACACTTTGGAAGAAATGAGAGTTATCAATTTTTGTTTCAGTAGATAGCTGTCACAAAGCCTATGCCAACTCCATGGTAAACTTAAAGACAAGAGAAAAAAAATTCCTCAATCCTGTATCACACACATCCCATTGCTGGCATGTTCAAGTCCATCATTGAAGCTACTTTGCTAATCCACCATAACTATGATTTTCCTTGTCTTCTCTGGCACTCCATTTCACCAAAAATAATGTCCTTTTTTGAACAACCGAATCTTCCTGACAACATATCCAAAGCAAGTGAGTTGTACAAAGCTCTGTTGCAATCCATGTTTTTGTTGGCTAATTTTCAGAAACACAATACCAGGCCTTTACTTCTAGTTTGGCTTACTGTGGAATATTCACTGAAATCTGTCCACTATTGGTGAAAATATCAGTGAGCCCTTTTAGCATCAATGGAAAACACATGCCACCACTGCACAATAAAACAGAACATAGATTATATGGATATATATATATACACACACACACCACAAGTATATATATTTGTATATATGCACACAACTCAATAGTCATTTTTGGGGGGGTTGGGGGTAACTTGCATGTTACTGTGATGCTAAAAGCTATGCCATCAGTATTCAAATACCAACAAAGTCACCCATATTGGCCAGGTTTCAGCAGAGTTTCCAGACTAAGACAGACTAGGAAAAAAGACCTAAAGGTGTCTTTCTGAAAATAATTGGCCAGTAAAAACCTTATGAGTACAAGCAGAACATTGTCTGACACAGTGCTGGAAGATGATCACCTCAGGTTGGAAGGCATCCCAATAAAACTAAGGAAGAGTTGCCTCCTCAAAGTACTATCCACCATAATGATGGAGATGGAGTAAAACTTTCAGAATCTTCATTTGGGTATGTGGCGTGACTGAAAATGAGAAGAAACAGCTACAAAAATCAATTAGTCATCAGAATATGTAATATACCAAGTGTGAATCTAGAAAAATAAGTAAAAAATGAAATGGAAAGAGTAGAGAAAGTTACCTTAAGCATTAATGAGCTGTAATGGACTGTTATAGGTCATATTGAATTGAATAACAATAAGCTACTAAGCTGGAAATGAGAAATTGAAGAGGAATGGCAATACATTCATCATCATAAAAAAAAAAAAAAAAGAGATATATCCTGAAGTACAAGGCTGTCAGTTATAGGATAATATCCATACACCTAGAAAGAAAAACAGTAATATGATTATCATTCAAATTTACACATCAATGGCTAGTGTCAAAGATGAAGAAATTAAAGATTTTTACCAAAATCTGCAGTTTGAAGTCAAACAAACATGTGATAAAGATACATTGATAATTACTGGTGATTGTAAAGAGTAAGATGGAAATAAGGAAGATGACTCAGTAGTTGGAAAATATGATTTGATGATAGAAATGATGCTGAAGTGCACATGATAGAGTTTTACAGCATCAATTATTTGTTCATTATAAATACATTTTATTCAAAAATATAAACAGTGACTATACACATGGACTTCAATGGGTAGGATTTACACAATTCAAATAGACTACATTTGTGGAAAGCAATCATTTCGAAGCCCAATAATATCATCAGTCAGAATAAGGACAGGTGCTGACAGCGGAACAGATCTGCAACAGCTTTTATGCAAGCTCAAGGTATAACCTTGAGTATATCCCAAAATACAACTTTTATTTCTCATCTGTATTTAAAGACCATCTCAAGAATAGATCTAAGACAATGAACTTTAATGTCAAACATCAGACATGTTGTGGGTTTCATCAAGGACATGAAGAAAGCAAAAAGTCATTGAAAAGACAGGAAAGATTGAAATGGAGGTCAGAAGAGACTCTAAAATTTGCTCTTGAATGTAGAGTAGCCAAAGGGATAGGGGAAAGGGATGAAGGCCTGAACAGAAGATATCAAAGAGTGGCTAAAGAAGATGTAGTACAATATAAAGAAATATACAAAGATTTGGAGTTAGTAAACCGAAAGGGAAGAACACAGTCAGCATTACTCAAGCTGAAAACAAAAACTGAAGAAAGAATGAAAAACTAATTCCAATATTGAAGGATTCTGTGGGCAAAATATTGAACGATGCAGGAAGCATCAAAGTAAATGGAATGAATACAAGAGTCACTGTACCAAAAATAATTGGTCTACCTTCAACAAATTTATGAGGTAAATTCATATTTAATAAATTTATATTTCATATTTAAGAAATATGAAAACTATATTATCAAGAACTCATGGTATTGAAGGAAGAAATCCAAGCTTCACTGAAGACATTAGCAAAAACCAGGGTTCCAAATATTGATGAATACCAACTGGATAGAGCCCATGTAGTAATCATTCATCTACACCAAGAAATTTGGAACACAGCTACCTGGACAATCTACTAAAAGGATCCATATTCATGCCCATTCCAAAGAAAAGTATCCAACAGAATTTGGAAATTGTTGAACAATATCATTAATATCACACACAAGTAAAATATTGTTAAAGGAAATTCAAAGATGGTTGCAACAGTACATTGACAGGGAATGGCTAGAAATTTAAACCAAATTTATAAGAGAATGTGGTCTACATGATGCCATTGCTGATATCAGATCTTGGCATAAAGCATGGAATACCAGAACAATATTTACTTGTCTTTTATTGATTTTCAAAAGACATTTGACAGGGTGAACCAAATAAATTATGGATAATATTTTGAATAATGGGAATTCCAAAATACTTAATTGTGCTCAAGTGGAACCTGTATATAGAAAAAAAGGCAGCATTCAGATCGAACAAAGGGACACTGTGTGGTGTGAATCCAGCAAAGCTATACTTCAGCACTGTATCCTCTCACCATACTTGTTCAATCTGTAGGCTAAACAAACAGTTTTAGAAGCTGGACTATTCAAAGAAGAAGGTGGCATCAGGATTGGAGGAAGACTTATTAACCTCCTGTGGTATTCAAATGACACAAACTTGCTTGCTGAAAGTGAACACGACTTGAAGCTATTATTGAAGAACATCAAAGACTACAGCATTCAGCATGGATTACACCTCAACATAAGGACAAAAAAATCCTTACAACTGGAACAGATATAGCAACATCATGATAAACAGGAAAAAAATTGAAACTGTCAAGGATTTAATTTTACTTTAACCCTAGTCAAAGCTCATGGAAATAGCAGTCAAGAAATTGAATGATTTATTGCATCGAGCAAATCTGTATCACAATATCCCTTAAAGTGTTAAAAAAAACAAAGTTTTCACTATTAAGACAAAGATTTTCTTGATGAAACCCATAATTTCCAATCATGTTATAAGCACATGAGAGCTAGAAAATTAACAAGCAAGACCAGAGAAGAATCGATGTCTTTAAATTATGGTGTTGGTGAAGAATATTGAGTACACCATGGACTGCCAAAAGAATGACAGAATTTATCTTGGAATGACAGCAAGAACTTTCCTTAGAAGCAAGGGTGGTGAGAATTCATCTCGTTTATTTTGATTATGTTATCAGGAGGGGAACAGTACCTGGAGCTGGACATTATGTTTGGTAAAGTAGAGAGTGAGCAAAAGAGAGAAAGATCTTCAATGAGATAGCTTGACACAATGGTTGCAACCATGGTCTTAAGCCTAGAAAAAATTGTGAGTATGACACAGGACCAGGCAATGTTTCAGTCTGTTGTATACATGAGGTCTCTGAATTGGAATCCAACTTGGTGATATTTAACCACAATAATGTAAATTTAATTTCAGTATATATAAAATTCGGCTTTTGGAATTTCAGCTCACAGTGGAGAACTCCTGGATAGTTTGAAAATTATTTGGAAGAGAGAAAAGTTTCAGACCAATACTGACCCTTTCATAGGCTTCTATCCTTTTAAAGTTGAGAATTAATTTTGGTCTGTGACTGCCTTTGGAACATGTTTATGAGCCGAGTTAAGCTAACATTTCACAAAGTCTCTCAATCCATTCCCAAGAAGTCATACTCTTTTACCTCTGATTTTTCATAACAATTTAGGGATACCAGCATATTGCAGTGATTTTTATGAACCTGTTTCCTACTACTAAGGAGTTTTAGTGGAAGAGTGGGTAAGATATTTGGCTGCTAACCAGAAGATTAGCAGTTCAAATCCACTAGCTGCTCCAAGAGAGGAAGATGAAGCTACTTCCGTAAAAATTTACAGCCTTGGAATAACGGAGTTGCTAAGAGATGGAATTGAGTCAAAAGCAGTGGATGGTTGGGTTCCTACTAACTAGATTCTAAACCCTTTCCTGACGTGGCACTTTCCACGTTACCTTACACATAATATGGGGTTAAATAGCATATGAATGAATGCATGGCTATGGATAAAATAGACTTGAAATTTACTCATAGATAATCCCAATCACTCTGCCCTTGAACCCTCTTTAATTACTTTTGTAAATATTTACAACCTTGGAAACCCAATGGAGGTTACTATGAGTTGGAATAGACTCAATGTCAGGGGTTATTGAAGACACTTTTATCCAACGAGAATTAAAAAAAAAAAAAAAAAAAGATTTTGTTTTGCCCATTTTTAAACATCAACCAGTGATCTAAAAAGTGATTATATTCTTACACTTTCTAGTTGAAAATTAAATCAAACAAAACAGAAAACTCACCAGTGTTAGCATAATAAACTAGCTATGTTTTAGAAAGAAAACAATAAAATGAAACAGTAAACAGGTTTCAAATCCTCTCTATGCTGCCCTAAAGCCAGAAAAGAAAGTCCCTAAATGTTTGCTATTGCAATAAATAACTTCTGCCCACTCTGTTGACTATTATTTGAGTTCACTAGGGGATGTTTCTAACAAGACACCATATGCTCCTCTTCTTTTTATTACACACTGGAGCATACCAGCAATATATTCCATTCTGTTAAAGAATATATGAAGATTTATTAGAGTAGAATTTACTGTATCATTTGGTTTAAATCAGATTCATGAGATTTGCCAGCCTTGCTAATTACTTTGGGAAATATGAGAAAAAAATCTTCATTTTTTTTCTCCTGGAGAGGTCAGCTTATTCTAGTTTGAGATATCTCTCATGCCTTTTCTTAGCAACAGGGACTTGTGGTTCCATTAGCATAATTGCATGCATCCTTCAAGTCTCAAGGAGAACAAGGATACACTGAAATTTTAAGTGTGTCTGACTCCTCATTTAAAAAATAAAAGTAATTTCTCAGAAAAATCCTACAGGATCAACAAAGTTATGTGTCATACTGAGGATTAAGGACATTGAAAATGTCTGCTCTGTGATAAATTTCTTCATTCCTTTAAAATGGAAACCTCAAAGGAAGTGATTTTGAAATGAGAAATTAAGGCTTAGAAACAAGAGGTCATACATAGTTAACCTCTATTATCTCCAACAACACATGAATTATATTAGCCTTGAGAAAACTCAGATAAAATTTAGCAAATTATATGAATATTGGATAAGAAACAACAATCTCCATTAGTAATATAAATTGAAACTGAACTGTTTTTCAACCTGCATTTTCTTTTCTGTATTAATGTCCACTGTTTCAGATATTTGTGTGAGAGCAATAATATTTAATAAAGACCAAGTATAATCATTGTATTGGCAAACTTGGAAAGCTTATTGCCTGACAGAAAACCAATTGTTATAAGTTTAACTCAAATTCACTGTCTTGAAAGAAACCAATTCAATTAATTTTTTAAATTTTATATTAAAAAATTGTTGTTGTTGTTGTTGTTTGCCGTCAAGTCGGCCCCGACTCATAGCGACCCCTCCTTGGGTTTCCGAGGCAGTATCACTACGGAAGTAGGATTGCCCAACCTTCCTTCCGAGGAGTGGCTGGTGGGTTTGAACCGCCAGTCTTCTGGTTAGCAGTCAAGTGCCTTAGGCACTATGCTACCAGAGCTCTAAATAAAAATAAGAATGTGGAAACTGAGATGTAACATATAATTAAGTTAGTACGGATATTTTGTTGATATTTGAGCACCCTAAGCACTCAATACTTGTTAACTGAATGCATAATTAAACAATAAAATAAATAAAAAGTGAGAATTAGAACATATTCAAATAGACCAAATTTAAAAGAGCATTAACACTGAAGAGAGATAAAATGCCATGAGATGGGAAAAGCAGGAAGAAATGGACAATATAAATGTACACGTTTCAATATAAATTAACATATTTTTAGCATTCTGTGCCAAATACTATGGTTGGAAATTTCAGATGTTATCTCATTACCTTCTTAAAAATCCTTCAAAGTGTATATCAAACTCACAGCTTCATCCAAGGGAAACTAGGGATCAGACAACATAAAGATCCTTTTAGATTTGGCTAGAAAGGTAATTAGGGCAAGAAAGGTTTAAGCTTACTATGGACCTGAGGGAGCTTTGGTAGCATAGTGCCTAAGGCACTTGACTGCTAACCAGAAGGCTGGTGGTTCAAAACCACCAGCCACTCCTTGGAAGAAAGATGGGGCAATCTACTTCCGTAGTGATATAGCCTCGGAAACCCAAGGAGGGGTCGCTATGAGTTTGGTCCAATTTGACAGCACATAACAACAACAACATGACTGGATTGATAAGATATGTTATAGCCTGCAAGAAGCATGCCTTTTCAACTTCTTTTGACTTCCTCCTTCACTTTCTATAAAAAAATTTCTTCTTAAAAGACAATTTTTAAAGTAGAAGGGAAAAAAAAAAAAAAAGACTTACAGATAAACATGGATTCACACCACATCTCCAAAAAAATTTCTCTTACAACTGATTGGCTGATCACATCAAATCATATCGTGGACGTGATTACATTATATTACATTACAGAAAAGCAATCAGTCCAATATTTGCCAAACCTCTGAGAATTATAAACTAATTAAATTGACACATACCGTTAAACAGTGCCTTCCACCCTTGTCAATTTGGCACCTATACACATCTCATTAAGTCATACATAATTTCTAAATAAAGACAATTATAAAGTCGTTCTTGTGCCCAACATGAAACAACTAACATGCATACAATTGAAAGTACACTAGCCCCACTTACATCTTATATTTTATAAATAATAGTATAAGTGATGGAAGAGAACAGAAAAATATATATACATATATATGCATATAATAAAATTATACATTTTATAACATAATAAATATATACTAAAACAAGGACAAAATACTTACAACATTTACAACCTTCATTTTCACAACTGCTCACATCATTATAGCTGGTATTTATAACTATCTTCTTCCACCACCCATTCCACATTCCCTTTTCTCTCAGCAAGCACCTCAGCTAGTAGTTATTCTTTGCCTGTTGAAATGACTCAAAACTTTACTTCAAATTATCTGTGCTAATAGTAGCTATGTCATAATTAGATTGTTGTGGTTGCTCGTTGACTTTAATCACAGGGGAAAGTAACACTCAAAGATGCCATAAAAGATCTCCTGTATTCCAGACACATACTTTTAAACTTCTATTATGAAATCAATCCAACTTCACCTTGGTAATCAGGACCAATCAGACTAGCCAATATGGTAGCTCACTTCTTTTCCTGTTGATGAGGAGATTAATGTAGCTAGGTAACATTCTTAATTCCCAGTTCAATGGAATCAGAGATGTGTCACCAAGTGGGAGCATTATTCCCTATGGAACACAGATCTCTAGACCTACAGAACATAGGGCTGCAGGAACAAGAACCCAAATTTCGTGAGTAGGACATGGGGTAATGGTGAATGATGCCACTTTCATTTCCACCTCTTGATTCCTTGACCTGTGAATCATGGCTATGGGACAAACAGTGCCATATATTGGACCTTATTTTAGAGCAAGTATAGCCTCCTGAAAAACATTGTCTTAAAGCAATTAAGGATTGCCACCTAGCTGACACTGTCTTTAAAATGCCATTCCATCATTCTATCAAGCCTAATCTTTCAGGATGATGGAGAACAGGGTATGATCGGTGAATTCCATGAGCACTGGCCTCTTATCACACTTCATTTTCTGTGAAGTAAGTCCCTTGATCTGAGGCAATAGTGTATGGGATACCATGACAGTGAATAAGGCATTATACAAATACACGGATGGTAGTTCTGTCAGAAGCATGTGTGCAGAGAAGGCAAATCTGTATCTAGAGTAAATGTCCATTCCAGTAAGAACAAAATACTGTCTTTCTGTGATAGAAGTGTTCCAATGTTATTCACTATGTTCTTGGCTGATAAGCCTGAGAAGTGGTTCCTTATCAGGGACTCAGTGTTGGACTCTGCTGATGGCAGATTGGGCACACATCAGTGGCTGTAGCCAGTTGGCCTTGGGGCATGGAAGTCGGTTTCACTGAGCCCATGCATAACTTCCATTCCTGGCATAATGGCTACTTTATTCATGAGCCCATTGGGCCATGACAGGAGTGTCTGGGGAAAAGATGCTGACCACCATCCAGAGAACACATCATACTATTCACTTAATTATAAAATTCCTCCTCTACCAAGATCACCCCTAAATGAGCATTCAGATGAAAAACAAATATAATCACTTCTACGGCCCATTCAGAGTGGTCTGTCTACATGCCTATTCCCCATACCTCTCGGTCACCAATTTTACAATCATATTCATCCCAACTCTCTAACTCACCAGTCAAACCATCAGCCACACCCCGTGAATCAATATACAAATGCACATCAAGCCATCTCCTTCTGGGCAAAAAGAACAACCTGGAGCACTACTTGAAGCACTTGAAATGCTACCTACTGGGAGGATTTCTCTTCATCACTGCCCTGCAGTGAGATCTCTGAGACGGGCTCCAGTGCTGCTGTGGTCAACTTTCTAGCAGTGCCTGCACATTACACAACCATCTGTAAGCCAAGTAAAAGTTTTCTCTTCCCCAGTAAGATGGTGGAATAAGCAGTCAAGCTCCACATACCCACTTCAACAAAGAAAAGAGAAACCAGTTGACAGAAATACAGAAGATAATCCTGGAGCCCTGAGTTTTGAAAAGAAGTATGCAGAAGTGGATTAGGCAGCAACTAGTGGAAAAGCCTGAAGGAAAACAGTGAATAGAGAGATGGTCAGATCAGTGTACTGTCAGCGACTTTGGCAGGACCAACAGCCTGAATATTTCCAAGTGGTGTTGGGACCTGAAAATTGACCTTAAGATTATCCCTATTCACCAAAAGCTGCAGGGACAACTGCACTGGTGGCCTATGACTAGGAAGGGAAACCACAAGGAGGGAGACAACCTGAGCTGTGGACTTTCAGCTATCCAGTGGGTGCAGCCATTTTGATTGCTTACAAACAGCAGCCATTTTCAATATTTAAAGTGACCAATGGTGCAGCCATTTTGAATCTTTACAAGCTGTGGCCATTTTGGATTTTAAAGTGACAGCATTCTCATTCAGATTCCAAGGACCTAAGAATAGGCTCTGTTTCCTAAGGACAGCAGGGACATACAGAAGGTGGACAAAAGGAAAGGAGACAGGTGGTGAGTGTATAAGTGCTGCCAACTAGCAAATAAAGAAGCAGAGCACAGTACCCTGTTTAGATAAATAACATACAAACAAAACAAAGGAAACAAAAATCATGGGCAAGTCACTCCAACATACAATCATCAATTAAATATAAACCCAAAAATGTCACAATGCCTCAGAGATAACAGAGCATCACAGTCCACACAAAGAAGCAAGACAAAGCAGGAGAAACTAGGGACCAGGATACAGACCCAAAACACATTCCTAAAGAAAACACAACATTGCAACTCCCTGATAAGGAATTCGAAAGAATCATATTTAGGTACCTTCGATGAATTGAGACACAGATCAAGAAAACACTAATAAAACTGAGGAAAACACAGAGAAAACCCTAGAACAAATTTGAAACACAATACAAAAACTAAATGACAAAATTAATGAAAAATTAGAAATGATACAAAACCTACAGACAGAAATCCAGAAGATTAATACTAAATCTTCAGAAATAGATAACACATTGAATGGATAAAGGAATAGAATTGAACCAATGGAAGACAGAATTAGTGAGATTGAAAGCAAATACCTCAATACATTTTTGGAAAGCAATTAATCAGGAAAAGAAAAAAAAAGATCAAAACAAAATGAAGAAAACCTAAGTTTCATGTGGGATACCATTGAAAGAAATAGCCTACATGTAATCAGAATTCCAGAACAAGAAGAGACAAATAAAACCAGAGAAAAAAAATGTCAAAAGTTTGTTGGAAGGGAATATTCCTGGTATGATAAAAGATGAGAATATATCCATTCAAGAAGTCTAATGAAGCCCAAACAGGATAGACCCCAAAAGAAAATCACCAAGACATATCATCATCAAACTCATCAAAACCAAAGACAAAGAAAGAATCTTGAAAGCAGCATGGGAAAAAACAGAAAGTTACCTACAAGGGCAACCAAAAGACTAAGCTCACATTTCTTAGCAGAAACCATGCAAGCGAGAAG
Organism: Orycteropus afer afer; assembly: GCF_000298275.1. Classification (NCBI taxonomy): domain Eukaryota; kingdom Metazoa; phylum Chordata; class Mammalia; order Tubulidentata; family Orycteropodidae; genus Orycteropus; species Orycteropus afer. The sequence continues at coordinate 5,340,650 of NW_006921807.1, read as the reverse complement.
AAAATGAGATGATATATATAAAACCCTGAAAGAGAAAGATTTCCAACCAAGAATTACACACCTGGCAAAACTGTCCCTCAAATATGATGGTATACAAATATATCATTAGTTCATTATTGTAAAAAGTCAAGGAAAGGTTTGCACATGGAAGGGAACTTTCTTTGTTGGTTACCATGGGTGGCAGTGGCAGGGAGAGAACACTGCAAGGGAAAAAAAAATGCATTGACCCATGTCAATTTAGTTTTGTGTATTTCACTGTACATAAATTATTTAAATAAAATGCATTTTAAAAAATAAATAAATAAATAGTCTCTTCCTCAGTCAACTGATCATAAGGAACTCCACATGAGGCCATAGGTGCACACTGAGAGAAGGCAAATAATGTGACAGGAGTAGAAATCATAGGCATTTTGTGCCACTTCCTCATGTAAATTACTTGTTTCTATAGGTCCTGCTTGAGTATAATCTTGTATATACCATTTAATGTTGGAACGTTGCTGTGCATGTCAAACTTTATGACACTTTTGGTCAGACAACACCAAGTTCATGATGGCAAGCTGAGGTACATGGTGACTTGGTGGCATTCAGTCTCTAAGGCCCGGTGACAAACAAAAAGCTGTTTATCAAAAGGGGAGTAGTTATTTGCAGAGGATGGAAAGCTTTGCTCTGAAATCCTAAGGGTTTATGCTGTAATTCACGAATATGGCCCTTTCAAAGACTTCAAATCATATCTCTATCTGCTACTGACACTTCAAGGATCATTGTCAGCTGGATCATATGACACGTGTGGCAAAGTGGCTTGCACAGTAGCTTGAACCTGTTGCTGAGCCTTTGCTTGTTCTGAACCCCACTCAAAACTAGAAGCTTTTTGTCACTTGATAAATAGGTATGAAGAGCACACCAAAATGAGGGATACACTGCCTCTAAAATCCAAAGAAGCACACAAGGCATTGCACCTTCTATTTAGTGGTGGGAGGGGCCAAATGCAGTAACTTATCCTTCATTTATAAGGAGTATCTTAACAAAGTCCACACCACTGGCCCTCCAAAAAAAATTTCACTGAAGTAGAAGTCATCTGAGTTTATGTGAAATTAATTTCCCATCCTTTAGCATGCAAATGTTTTACCAATAAATCTACAGTAATTGATACCTTTTACTGATTAGGATCAATCAGCATAATCTCATCAATGCAATGGCCCAGTATGAGTCTTATGGAAGAGAAATATGATCAAGGTCCTTGCAGACTAAATTATGACATAGGTTTAGAGAGCTGATATACTGTTAAGGTAGGACAGTGAAGATGTGTTGCTGGACTTGTCAGCTGGAGGCAAAGTGTAACTGGTGTACCTTTAAAAAACCAGAATTGAGAAAAAGGAATTGAGCAAATCAGTAGCTGCATACCAGGTAACCAGAAGATGCATTAATTTGCTTGAGACATAAAACCACATCTGGAACAGCAACTGCAATTGAAGTCACCACCTGGTGAAGTTTACAATCCATCTTTTTTTTTTTTTTTACATAGGCCAAATAGGTGACTTATAAAGGGATCTGGTGGGAATCACTGTACCTAATTTCTTCAAGACCTTTATGGTGGTACTAATCTCTGCAAATCCTTTAGGAAGGCAGTTTTGCTTTTGGTTTGCTGTATATTCTTAGGTAGTAGACATTCTAATAACTTCTACTTGGCTTTTCCTACCATAATAATCCTTACTCCATATGTCAGGAATCCAATAAGGGTGTTCTGCCAGTTATTTAGCATGTCTATTTCACTTACATATTCTGCAACTGAGGAAATCACTACAGGATGATTAAGGGTCCCACTGGATCCACTGTGACAGATCTGAGCCAAAATTCTATTCATAACTTGACCTCCATAAGGCCCCACTATGACAGGTCGGCCACAGTTATGTTTTGGGTGTCTTGGAATTAGTGCTGGTTTAGAGCCAGTGTCCAGTAATCCCTGAAAATTCTAATTCTTTCATTTTCCCCAATAAACAGTCACTCTCATAAAAGGCTGTAGACCCATCTAGAGAAGGCTGGGAGAATGATTAACAGTACACATTTTTGGCACCACACTGGGGTCATTCCTCAAGGGAATCCAGCCTTCACTTCATCCAGGGGGTTGTAAGTTTGTAAACTCAATTTATGGCCTGTGAATTTATTATGCTGATTTAAGTTAGATTGCCATTCACTTGGGTTAGAATTTTTCTGCTTATACTGATCAAGAGAATATTTAGTAGAATTTCAATCTATTTTACTGCTAGGGACACCATGACTAAGTAGCCAGCACCATAAATCCATACAAGTCAGATTATTCTGATTACTGCTTTGGCTTGGCTGTCCATTTTGGTAGCCATGCCCATCTTGTCTTTGGTGACTAATGCTACCACTTAGCCCCTAACACATTTTGTTCCAATCAGCCCCATTATTGTTAGTTGTCTTAATTAAGTTATGGCATGTGCCACTGTGAAATCTGGATTGCAAACATAGTGATCACATCAGTGTTCAAGGATGATGGGCCCTCCTTCAGATTTTTTTTTTTTTTTTTTCCAGCATTGTGGTAAACAGTGTGTTCTCTGAGCACTCCACAGGTGGTGTGTGGTTCAGCCTGATATATCCATTCTAGCACGCCAATTTCCTTATATATTTTGTTACCTTCTTCTACAGTACACCAAGGCAGGTCTGGCATTTCAACCTGTTTAGTGTAGGCCACCACTTAATCTATGCTTCACTGAAGCAACCAAATAATATATTAGATCTCTTAACCTCTCATGCTGAAATACTGAATGAAGAATCTGAATTTAGTCAGCCTATATCAATAAATTCAGAATAACACAAAGTTTTGTTCCTTATCACATTATTCCATACCCTTAATAACAATTTCTGCACATGTTCTCCAGATTTCTCTTTGTATGTATTAGAAAAATTATCTAATCCTTTTGGAGTATCGTGTAATCTTTCTCGGTCACACTTTACATTTACCTCTTGGGGCTTACTGGGACCTCAGTCTAGTAAGTCTAGTACCAAACATGGTGGATCCTGGGACCATTGAACAATGTCTTGCCTCCAACAATGCTCAGGAAAACATCCAAGGCACTGCCCTTGGGGATATTTCAGACAAAGACTCTCAGGTACTGCTGAATTATCTCATCAGATGGAGGTAGAAGGGGTAATGATTTTATGGTGAAGGGAGCTTAACAGACGATGATGAAGTAACCTCTTCAGATGGGAGTAAGAGGACTGGTATATGGGCAGGAGGACTCAATGAAATTTAGAGGCTCAGTGTCCCCAGATGCCTGATTATCTGCCCATATATCCCTTTCCTAACTTTGAGTATCCCATTTTTTTCCCCAATCAATGCCCTGAGACCATTCAGTTGGGAATTCAATTGGCATTGTAATTCAACCACTCTTACGAGAAGACTGTGGGTTTTGTTTTCAACAATATCATCTCTTTTACTGGAAAAAAAATAAGGCTTCCTTTCAGGGCAGAAGTGGCAACTTTTAAGTCTTTTATAGACTATTTGTGCTGTGCCTCTGAAGCTGTGATCTCATCTCTTTCTTTCTCCGTATTGTCTAGTCTCTTGACATTTTTCATTCTGCTAAAATTGTTAAAAGTATCAAATATGCAATCACCCAGAACTTTGTCACTTAGAAATATTTGATCCATTGGTGGTGATATTTTGTGTACTTCTATTGCCATGGATTAGTAGTGCACTATTTACTACAGGAGCAGAGTTATCAGTGCCTTTAAGGCTAGACATACTTGAGAAACAAGTCTGATAAAAAAGACTTGAGAAAAAATTTAGAACACTATACTTATTATTTTGTTCCCCAAGAACTACTCTCAGTATGAAATGACTTAGGATGGGTTCTCTAGAGAAGCAAAACAAGTGAAGTGTGTGTGTGGAAGAAATGGCTCATGCATTTGTGGAGTTTGGCAAGTCCTAAATGCATGGGTTAAGAGTCAGGTATTAGGCATCAGGCTGGGCTTCTCCTGACTCATGTGGTTGCAAGGGCTGATAAAGTCAAAATTGGCAACTCAAGCTGCAGGTTGCTGGCATATGGGGCTGCAGGAGCTTTCAAATCCCAAAATCTGAAGGTCAGATGGTGGCTGCTGGTTCATATCCCAAGAACTAGAGGTCAGATGATGATGAATCAGATGCAGGATCTAGAGCAAGCAAGCAAACTGTGCCAACATGTCCATATATATTGGATGCAGGCCACATCCCCAGGGAAACCCCTTTTACAACTGATTTACAGTTCATATAAGATCACATTATGGAGGTGATTACATTATATTACATTATGGAAAAGCTGTGAGTGTAATATCTGCCAAACCACTGAGAATGATAACATAATCAAGTTCACTAATAATGTTAAGTATCACATAGCTTTGCTCTTTTTTTTTTCTTACTCATTTCATCTGACACATTACAGTTCATAACACTGTCAATAGAAGCACATAATTTTTGTCTTCTCAAAATAATTCTTATTCCTGGAAAATGGCCATTAGAAAGGTGGCAAAGTACCGAAGCCATTTGACTGCTAACCAAAAGGCTGGCAGTTCAAACCCACCAGCCACTCCTCAGAAGGAAGGTTGGTCAATCCACTTCTGTAGTGATACCACCTCAGAAACCCAAGGGGAGGTCGCGATGAGTGGGATCTGACTCAGTGGCAGTGGGTTTGGTTTAGTATTGGTTTTCTTTAATTATGACTTTTATTTTCCATTTTGTAGATCTTATAGTGCAACAAAAATAGGAAAAGTCTTATACTAGAAGATAACTCCAACTGAAATATTTTGCTGAGCTTGAAGTCTTTTGTATCACTGAAATGAGACAAATACTTTCCTGGAGAAGTAATTATTTACTGTTTCATAAGCAATGTAACATCAAAAGCTCATAAGGTTTTGATACATTGTGTGAGGAAAACAAATTTAGTTATGCTACATATTGGGAAACCTCTAGAGAGGATAATCAATGAAACTTCACATGAAGATTGGTTTCAAATTCTGAATTTTTCCAGTAATTGAAAAGAGATGACAGCTTTTGAAAGTGATTAAAGTAAAAGCTGGAACTGTCTGTCAATTTCATTTGAAACTAGTATCCTCATCAAAGCAAGTAGGACTTTAGGAGTGTAAGCAAAGAAACTCATTATTGGTAGTATCATTACTTGTGCGTAATATTATACATGGGAGAAGTTGTGACAATCAGCCTTTGTAAACATCACCACCTTTGAAACCCTATCAGGCAGTTTTACTCTGTCCTATAGGGTTGCTATGAGTCAGAATTGACCCCACGGAAAAGTGTTTTGTTTTTTTCTTTTAATGTGATATATGAAAGTGGTGAACATATTTAAAGATCTTTGTTTAAACACATTCTAATGTTACTCAGTTACTGATGAGAAATGAGAAGGAATTTGCTGATGTAATGCTATATATGATATCATAAAAATAAATTTATATTTCAAGAACATTGGTCAAATAATTCCATTGAATATTAATGAACATAGGAATGGCTTGGCTACTTTGTTTCATCAGCTTTCTCTCATCTAGTCAAAATTAGAGCAAACAAAATGAATCAAAATTTGGCAATTTTCTTGATGAAGATAATAAAATGACTAAACTTTACATACTAAATCAATGATGAATTATGAAACTTTCAACAATACACATTCCAGATGCCTAGTATTTAGAACCAAGTGAAATGGTAATTAAATAAGAGTTGATTGCTGTCACTGTTATGTGCTGTGGAGTCAGCTGTGATTCATAGTAACCCTATGTATAACAGAAAGAAACACTGCCCAGTCATGTGCCATCCTCACAACCTTGCTATACTTGAGCCCGTTGTTATTATTAGTAACTTGATTATCACTTATTAGTTTTTTGAAATGGATGAGGAATTTAACGTGCATGACATTAATCAAAATGTCAGCAGTTCAAACTCACCAATTGTTCTGTGGGAGAAAGATGTGGCAGTCTGCTTTCATAAACATTTAAAGTGACAACACAATCAATTTGAATATTTACAAGTGGTATTCTGATCCAGTAAGCAACCTAAGACTCACCTCTGCTCAACAAGGACTGCAGGGGAACTGGACTGGTAGCTGACAACAACTGATGATTAGCCAACATAATGAATAATTGAGAAAGCAACCCAATTATAGAAATATCCAAAGTAAAATAAGCTTGCAAGACTGTAAACAGGGAACCAGAGACATCAATTGGTAAATGAGCAGACAAAGGGAGGTGAATTCAGAAAGACAGTTTTCGATGCTGATATCAGATGGATCTTGGCTGAAATACTGGCAACCTTAGGGGCCATGATGATATAAATAGCCTATCAAGCATAACCCAAAATGCACAGACAACAGAAGATAAACTAGATGAGTAGGAGCTTCCAAAATTTAAATTTTATGTACATCAAAAAATTTTTCCAAAAGAGTAAAAGAGAATCTATAGATTGAAAAAAAAAAAAAAATATTCAGCAAGGATATATCAGGCAAGGCATTTATCTCTAAAATTTGTACATATATATATATTGCAGGAGCTCTGGTAGCATAGTGTTGACTGCTCACCAGAAGGCTGGCGTTCAAACCCACCAGCCACTCCTCAGAAGGAAGGTTGGGCAATCCTACTTCCGTAGTGATACTGCCTCGGAAACCCAAGGAGGGGTCGCTATGAGTCGGGGCTGACTCGACGACAAACAGCAACAACAACAACATACATTAAAAAAAAAAAAAAAAACTCAACAGCCAAAAGGCAAACAATCCAACTTAAAAAATGGACAGAAAATATGAACAGACACTTCAAAGTATTCAGGCAGACAACAAACATTTGAGGAATTTTTTGCAAAAATAAGTCATTAAAAAGATAAAAATCAAAACAACGAGATAACATCTCAATCCAGCACTAATTACAAAGTTCAACAAGACAGAAAATAACAAATCCTGGAGATTAAAACCATCATACACTGCTAGTGGGCCTATAAAATAAAACCACTGTGGAAATTGGCATAGCAATTCCTTAAAAAGGTGGAAATAGAAATACCATGTGATCCAGCAATCCCAGTACTAGGTATATATCCTAAAGAAGTGAGAGCTGGGACACAGACATTTGTGCACTGATGTTCATCGCACCACTATTCATAATAGCAAAGAGATGGAAAGAACCTAAGTACCCATCAATGAAGGAATGGATAACCAGGCTATGGTACATAAACACAAGGGAATACCATGCAACACTAAAGAATAATGCAAGATTCATGAAACACAACATAATGTGGGTGAACTTGGAGGATATTATGCTAAGTGAAATAAGTCAATCACAGAAGGACAAATATAGTATTAGTCTACTATAGTAAAAAGTCAAGGAACAGTTTATACTTGGAAGGAAAAATTCTTTATTGATTACTACAGATACTAGATGACGGGAGAGAAAGTTGTTAGATATGTAAGAGACAAGAATCGATGTGGGTTAAGGAAAAGGCAATATACTGAAAGTGAGTGACCAACATAATAGCACTAAGGAAAAGGAAGAGACAGAGAGGTACACAAGAGGTACAGACAACAAAGATAAACATTTTTGCATAGACAATACTGCATTATCAGTAATAAATGTTAATCTATGGGTAAGTACATAGGTAGACAGACTGAAAGATCAGGTATGTGTAGGCAAAAGGGAACTTACCCCCTACCATAAGTAAATTTGGCAGATGATATTTCTTAATAGTACTTTTATGGGCTATAAGAATGTCCATATAAATAGAATTAACAGAAGGTAAAGTTATGATAACTTTTTAGCTACAACCAAACAACCCGAGGGAGTGAATTGTTGGAGCTGTGGACTTGGGTTCACGATTACGGGGGACATCAAGCTCAAGGGGAATAACACACTACACAAAAACATTGTTGTATGTCCCACTTTGGAGAGAAGTGACTGGAGTCTTAAAAGCTTGCAAGCAGCCATCTAGATGCAACAACCTGTCTTTCCTTGTCTGGAGCAAAGAAGAATAAACAAAACCAAAGATGCATGGAAATAATTAGCTCAAAGGTCTATCAGACCACGATACCAGAAGTAGATGGTTGTCCGGCTACCACTGCCAATCATTTGGAAAGTGATCAGTGCAGGAGATATTGGATAGAGTGGGAGAAAGACGTGGAACGAAACATAAAATTATAAAAAGGACCAGGTTTACTGGTTTGATAAAGACTAGGGAAAGCCTTACATCATGACCCCTAGTGTCTGCTCAGGCCTGGAATTGAACTCACTCTTGTGGCTTCCAGTCAAACAACAGAAAAGCATAGAAGGTGAACATTGACATGAGGGAAGCACACTCCTAGAACAATCAATCATTGGAGATTAGAAAGGCAGTATTTTCAGAGGGAGAGAGGTCAGAGAAAGGGAATGCATAGGCAAAGATATAGGGAAAATGTAACTATAGGGAGGAAGTGGGAGAAGAACTGTTACACAATGTCATGAAACAAACTGTGTATAAATTGCTGTATGGAAATGAATTCTCTCTGTATGTTTTCACCCAAATCACAAAAAAAAAAAAAAAAAAAAAAAGCCCCATGGGCTTAAAGACATTCAATTGAATATTTTTTGTTCATTGAGAAAATACCATGATAAATTTGAATTAAAATTTAAAAGTGTAAAGCTTAAAATATAGGCAGAAAAGACATTATTTTCATTTCTGTGTGGAAAAAATTTTTTGAATAAAATTTATAGATTCAAATTTGAATCTACAGATAATTTGGTGTGTATAAACTAGAAACATCTAGTATAGTATAGTATAATGTAGTATAGTAGACAAAATTGACTTCAATATTTGTTTCATTAACTTCAAGTATGACAGTAAAATCCATTCTGCAAACTCACTTTTTAATTCCAGTAGGTTTAATGGTAACGATTCTAAATTTGATTTGCAATATATGATTGTTTACTTCCAATTTTTCTCATATGTATCCATAAAAAGTAAGCACTTTTAAAACTTAAATCTTTTTTTACTTTTCTATTTTTAAAGTTATTCTGATGTTAATTTTCCAAACTGAGATTAAGCAATATTTGTAAGGCTGAGTCATAGATTTTCAGAAAATGCATTTATTAACACAAATACTTATACCACTTTAGAAGTGAATGATCAATGATGACACTTAAATGATGTTGAAAGTTTTATCCAAAAGAGTCTGTGGGTGTCTTAGATAATTTGTCACATGTGGCACAAGAAAGTGAGATGTAAAAAGGGTGGAAAACAAATAAAATTTAGCATTCACAGATACCAGATAGGAAACAATGTTGTTGTTGTCTCCAACTCACAGTGACCTTATGTACAACAGAATAAAACACTGCCCAATCCTGTACCAGCCTCAAACTCCCTGGTATATATAAGCAGCCACTGCGTCAATCCATCTTCTTGAGGGCCTTCCCCTTTTTTTGTTGACCTTCTTCTTTACCAAGCATGACACCCTTCTCCAGAGAATGGTTCCATCTGACAATATGACCAAAGCAAATGAGACAAAACCTGGCCATTTTCTCTTCCAAGGAGCATTCTGGCTGCACTTGCTCCAGGACGATTTGTTAGTTCTTTCAGTCATCAATGGTACTGTCAGTATCCTTCACCAACACCACAACTCTAAAGCATTACTCTTCTTCAGTCTTTCTTATCCATTGTCCAGTTCTCACATGCATATGAGGAGATTGAAAATACCATGGCTTGGGTTAGGTTCACCTTAGTCTTCAGGAGACATCTTTGCTCTTCAGCACTTGAAACAGGTCTTTTGCCACAGATTTTCCCAATGCAATACACCCTTTGATGTCTTACCTGCTGCCTCCATTGGTGTTGATTGCAGCATCAAGTAATATGAAGTCTTTGAGAACTTCAATCTTTTCTCCACTTATTCTGATACTGCTATTGGTCCAGTTGTGAGGATTTTGGATTTCTTTATATTGAGGTGTGATCCATACTGCAGACTGTAGTCTTGAATCTTCATCAGTAAACCCTTCAACTCATCCTCACTTTCAGCAAACAAAGTTATGTAGTCTGCATATCGCAGATTGTTAACTTCTTCCTCCAAGCCTGATGCCATGCTCTTCTTATACTCCAGCTTCTCAGATTATTTGCTCAACATACAGATTGAATAAGTGGTAAGAAAATAAAATCCTGAGGCACTCCTCTCCTGACTTTAGACCATGCGGTGTCCCCTTACTCTGTTCCAATGACAGCCTCCTGGTCTATGTACAAATTCCTCATGGGCACAATTCAGTGTTCTAGAATTCCCATTTTTCTCAATGTTATCCATAAATTGTTATGACCCACACAGTCAAATGCTTTTGCATAGGCAATGAAACACACTTAAACACATTTCTGGTATTATTTGCTTTGAGCCACAACCCATCCAACATCAGCAATGATATCCCTCATTCCACGTCCTCTTCTGAATCCAACTTGCATTTATGGAAGTTCTCTATCAATATACTACTGCAACTGTTTTTTAATTATCTTGGGTAAGATTTTACTTGCAGATGATGCCAATGATATTGTTTGATAATTTCTACATTCTGTGGGATCACCTTTCTTTGGAATGGGTACATATTTGGATCTCTTCCAGGCAGTTGGCCAGGTAGCTGTCTTCTAAATCCCTTGGCATAGACCAGTGAGTGTATCCAGCATGGTATATGTTTGTTGAAACATCTCAATGGATATTTCATCAATTCCTGGAGACATGTTTTTCACCAATTCCTCTAGTGCAGGTTTGACTTCTTCCTTGAAAACTATTGGTTCTTGATGATGTGGCACCTCATGAAATAAATGAATATTGACCAATCTTTTTGGTATAGTGACTCTGAGTATGCCTTCCATCTTCTTTTGATGCATCTTGCATCATTCAATATATTGCCCATTATATCTTTCAATATTGTAACTTGAGGCTTACATTTTTCCTCAGTTCTTTCAACTTGAGAAATACTGAGCATGCTCTTCACTTTTGGTTTACTAACTCCAGGTCTTTGCACATTTCATCAAAATATTTGACTTTGCCTTCTTGAGTTGCTCTTTGAACCCTTCTGTTCAGCTCTCTTATCCTGTCAGTTCTTCCATTTGCTTTAGGTACTCTCCATTCAAAGGCAAGTTTCAGTCTCTTCTGACATCCATTTTGGTCTTTTCTTTCTTTCTTGTCTTTTTAATGACCTTTTGTTTTCTTCATGGATTATGTTCTTGATGTCATTGCACAATCACTCTGGTTTTCATTCACTGGTGTTCAATACATCTAATTTATTCTTTAGATGGCCTCTAAATTGAGGAGGGATAAAATTAAGGTCATATTGTGGTTCTCATGGACTTCTTTAATTGTCTTCAACTTCAAGTTGAACTTGCATATGAGCAGTTTATGGTCTGTTCCACAATCAGCTCCTGGCCTTGTTTTGGCTAAAGATATTAAGCTACTCGATTGCCTCTTCCCACTCATGTAGTCAATCTGTTTCCTGAGTACTACATCTAGCAAAATGCACATGTTTGTGTTGTTGAAAAAAGGTATTTGTAATGGATAAATTGTTAGTCTTGTAAAATTTTGTCATGTGATCTCTAGGGTTATTTCTACCACAAAGGTCATATTTTCCCACTACTTGTGATTCTTCTTTGTTTCCAACTTTTGCATTCGAATCACCAATGCTAATTAACACATCTTGATTGTATGTTTGGTCAATTTCAGACTGCAGAAGTTGGTAGAAATATTCTATTTCCTCATCTATGACTTTGGTGGTTGATGCATAAATTTGAATAATAATAGTATTAACTTGTGTTCCTTGTAGGTGTATGGACATTATCCTATCACTGACAGCATTGTACTTCAGGATAGATCTTGATATATTCTTTGTGATGATGAATACTATTCCTCTTCAATGTGTCATTCTGGCATAGTAGATCATATGATTGCCTGATTTAAAATGCCCAAAACCATTCAATTTCAGCTCACTAATGCCTAAGTTATCAATCTTTATGCATTCCATTTCATTTTTGTCAACTCCCAATTTTCCTAGATTCATATTTCGTACATTCCATGTTCCAATATGAATGGATTTTTATAGCTGATTCTTTCCATTTTGAGTCATGCCACCTCAGCAAATGGAGGTACCAAAAGGTTTCCTCTATCCACATAATTAAGGTTGGCTCTATTCTGAAGAGTCAGTTCTTTCCAGTTGTATTTTGTGTGCCTTCCAACCTGAGGGGCTCATCTTTCAGCAGTATGTTGGACAATGTTTCAGGGCTATGCATAAAGTTTTATAGTAATATATCATACAATGTTTCACTGAAATTCATAAGGTTTTCACTGCCCAATTCTTTGAGAAGTGGACAGTTACTTCCTGAAACCTGTCAACCATGGGTAACCCTGCTGGCATTTGAAACACTGGTGGCATAGCATCCAGTCTCAGAGCAACACACAAGCCAACACAGTATGGCAAACTGACAGAGAAGTTTGTCTCCTTTAGCTATTCTAAACACTCTGCTCACCTTAATGTTGTTGTCGTTGTTGTGTGCCATCAAGTTGAACTCGACTCATAGCGAACCCTCTTTGGGCTTCCAAGGAAATATCACTAGGGAAGTAGATTGTCCCATCTTCCTTCTGAGGAGTGACTGGTGGGTTTGAACCTCCAATCTTCTGGTTAGCAGCCAAGTGCCTTAGCCACTATACTACCAGAGCTCCCTTTAATAGCACACTTCAATGAAAGACCACCCTGGGTATGTACCAGAGGATAAGGCAATAGCAGGCTGGAATTGCAGTGTTCTCTGGGTTAGTACAATCTGAAGATTTATTGGTTAGTTCAAAAGTTTCTAGCGTATTAGCACCCACACATATGACATTATCTGGGGGACAAAGAGTATCTACAGAGACTGGTTTATAAGATAGAAATAGGTTCCTATCATGGCTGATCATAAAGGTCATGGCAAGAAGGCCAGTTACAAACCACAACTTTTAAGAGAGTATGCAACAAAATAGAAACAGCTACGTCAGAAATGAAGTGAAAGGGAAAAGAAGAATAATTAATGAATGCTAAGACAGCAACCTATGTATGCCATAACCTGACCTTATGACAAATGACAGAGCAGGAAGATTTAGGGGTCAATTGTTCCACTGAAAGAAATGACCTGGATAGTTGTAGTTGTTAGGTGCTGTCGAGTCGTTTCTCACTCATAGTGACCCCATGCACAGCAGTACGAAACACTGCCCAATCCCACACCAGCTCAATAATCCCTGCTATACTTGAGCCCATCATCACAGCCACCATGTCAATTCTTCTCGTTGAAGGCCTCCCCCTCTTTTGTTGACCTTTCACCTTACCAAGCATGACATCCTTCTCCAGGGAATGGTCCCTTCTGGCAACATGACCAAAATAAGTGAGATGAAGTCTGGCCATTCTTGTTTCCAAGGAGCATTTTGGGTGCACTTTCTCCAGGACAGATCTGTTAGTTCTTTTAGCAGTCCATGGTACTTTCAGCATTCTTCACTGATACCACAACTCACAAGCATCAACTCTTCTTTGGTCTTCCTTATTCATTGTCCAGCTCTCACATGCATACGAGGCGATTGGAAATATCATGGCTTGTGTCAGGTGCACCTCAGTCCCCAAGGAGACATCCTTGCTCCTCAGCACTTGAAACAGTTTCTTTGTGGTTGACCTTCCCAGTCTACACATTGTCTAATGTCCTAACTGCTGCTTCCATTGGCATTGAGTGTAGAACCAAGCAATGTGAATTCTTTGAGAACCTCAAACTTCTCTTCATTTATTGTGATGCTGCTCATTGGTACAGTTGTGAGGATTTTTGTTTTCTTTATATTGAGACATAATCTGTACTGCAGACTGGATTCTTCAATCTTCATCAGTAAGTTACTCAAGTCATCCTCACTTTCAGCAAGCAAAGTTGTATTGTCTGCATATCTCAAGTTGTTAATGATTCTTCTTCCAATCCAGATGCCATGTTTTTCTTCATATAGTCTAGCTTCTCGGATTATTTGCTCAGCAAATAGATTGAATAAGTGTGGGGAAAGGATACAACCCTGACACACTCCCTTCTTGATTTTAAACCACGTAGCATCCCCTTGTTCTGTTCAAATGACAGCCTCCTGTCGTTGAAGTTCCTCATGAGTACAATAAAGTGTTTGGGAATTCCCATTCTTCTCAATGTTATCCAAAATTTGTCATGATTTACACAATCAAATGCCTTTGCATGGTCAATAAAACACAAGTAATTGCTGGATAGAGCAATTATAATAAACTATTTTGGGCTTTTGGAACCTGATTGCACACTTATAACAACTATATATATATATATATATATATATATACATACACAACCATAGAATGCTATGGAAAGGGAGAGAGGCTGCTGATCTTTGGCTGATGTTTTGCTTACTTTGTGCTGGTATAACAAATACTACAGGTGGAATAGCTTTAAAAAAACTGTATTTTATTCTCTTACAATTTTGGAGGCTAGAAGTCCAAGTTCAAAGTGCCAGGCCCTAGAGGCTGGGTGAAGACCCCACGACCTTGGGCTTCACCTCTGCTTCTTGCTCCCAGCCCACTGAAGCTAGAGGGTCTCTACACTCAGGCAGCTGTTGGCTGCCGAGGCTGACAAGCCCAATGTTGGTTAGTAAAATGGCACAGTCCTGATATTATCAAACCACACAGCAGGCCATTGGTTCAAGTCCCATTAACAGTCCCAAGATCAGCAGACAATATGGCAGGCTGTTGAATAATGACTAGCTTATATGCAAGATTCAAGTGTGTCAAAATTTGTAGACCATTCCCAAAGCTTCTCCTTACATATAGGAGGCAGATCACATCCCTAAAACAGCTAATCAGCTGCTGTAGGCAGATTCCACCATGGAGCAGATTGCTAGTTTCATCATGGGGAATAACTACCATCAGCTGCCCAGCTACTCAAAACCAAGCTCAGTCAAGTTGACATATAACCTAACTACAATAGTAGGTAAACTATATGTGCCAATCAGCTACTATCTTATATTCTTCAGCCTCATTATGATGGTAGGAACAGTGGCTGTGTTCAGAGAGCAGGTGGCTGATGCAATGGAAGGCAGTGGGGATGCTTACCTCCATGCATTAGGGATTGCACTTTTGGGTGTGTCTGAAGGTGCCATGCGAGACTAGTTCAGACAGTTCTTGCAGTTTTGGCTTTCTCACAGCAGTGGCTTCTCCTGGAGGCAGTAGATTGAAAAGCAAGACATTTTGTCTGTATAGTTGTTATGTTGTTGTCGTTTTTTGTGAAATCTGTTATGTCATTGGTTGATGGCACAGGTAACAGAACAGAAATTTCAGTGACTACATAACTAGATTACACACTTTTCAAAAATAGTTTGAAACATCACTAAACCAAAAGACTACTGCAACCTTCCCACGTAACAAGACTAATCCCTGAGGAGGGGGAGAATCAGATTTCCATACCTGTAACATAATAATAACCAGAATGTTCATCTCTCAACAAAAAATATTACAAAACATACAAAGAAACAGAAAGGTAGGGACCATTAATAGGAAAAATGAATTTTATAGAAACTTTTCTGAGGAAACCTAGACATGAATAAGTAGTCAATTATATTAAATAAGTTGTCTGAATATATTCAATGAGCTAAAGGAAAATATGGACAAGGAGCTAAAGGAAATTAGGAAAATATGTGTGAACAAAATGACAATATCAATCATAAGATAGAAGTAATAAAGAGGAATCAAACAAAAATTGGAGCTCAAAAATACAATAATGGAGGAAAAATTACTAGAGGAGTTCAACAGCAGATTAGAGTAGGCAGAAGAAAGAAATAGCACACTTGAAGAAAAGGTACTAGACATTTTTGAAGGACAAAAGAGTGAGGCTAAATTAGCAGAGCATGTGAGGCATGTGGAACATCGTGAAACATACCAATACACATTGCATAGGAATTCTGGAAGAAGAAAAATGGGATCATGTCCCTTATGAGTACAAACTCAAAAATCCTCAAAAAAAAAATAAATAAAATAAACTGATTTTGTTTGTTTGTCTGAATTTAATCAGTGTAATAAACCACATCAACAGAATAAATGGGGACACGTGGTCACTTCAATTGGTACATAAAATAATTTGATAAAATCTAGTACACTTTCTTAATAAAAATATTTTATAAACAAGAAATCAAACAAAATTTCCTGAATAGATAAAAGCCATATATTTATAAACAAACCTGAAAGATAACATCATATTCAATAGTGAAAGATTGAAATATTTTCCCTAAGTTCAGAAAGAAGATATAAAATCTAGAAAAAGACAAGGATGCTCACTTTCACCATTTCTATTTAACATAGTACTATATAGAGCAATTAAAATAGTTAAAAATGAAAAATAAATGAAAGCCATTCCATTTCAAAGGAAGAAATTAAACTTTATTCACTGATTGCATGATCTGATCCTATACATAGGGAATCCTAGGAATATAAACACACACCCACAATACTAGAGCTATTCAGTGGAGTTTAGTGTACAAGATCAACATATAAAAATCAGTTGTGTTTCTTCACATGATCAAGAAACTATCTTGAAAGAAAATAAAGTTAAGAATTCCATTTACAATAAAATCTTAATAAAAATCTGGGAATAAATGTAACCAAATACATGAAACCATTTTTTACCTTTTATTTTTTTTTAAAAAAAAAAGAAGAACAACAACACATGGCTTAAACAAAGTAAAGATGACTTAAATAAATTGAAAAACATATCATATTCATGGATTGGAAGATTTTTATCACTGATAATAGTTTAGTACTACTTGAAGAAATAAATAGATCCAATGTTCTCATAACAGTTTACATTTCCACCAAAAATACGTGCTTTGTTCACTTCTGGGATCTTTACTAGCTTTGTTGCTTCTCTTTATGTAATAAGTCATTTTTCTACAGCTATTTTAAACATTTTTTTCTTTATTTTCAATTTTTGGTAGCTTAATTATGATGTTTGTGAGTGTGTTTATTCTATTTGGGGTTAATTTAGTTTCTTAGTTCTACAAATATCTTCGCCACATTTGGAAGATTTTCATGCAATATTTCTTCAAATATATTTTCTCCCCAATATCTTTTTCCTCTTTTTATAGATCTTTTGCAACATGATTACTAGACCTTTTGATAATTATTGAAGGGTACTTGTATCATTGTTTATTTTTCTCTGTTCCACAAATTGGGTAATTTTCATTGATTTATCTTCATATTCACTGTCTGTTTCCTCAATCATCATCATTCTGCCTAACCAGTTACCATTTTATTTCAGAAATTGTATCATTCATTTCTAAAATTTCCATTTAACATTTTTTCATTCATATTTTTCTAATGAGAACTTCTACCTTGCTATTCATTTCAAATTTTGTACCTTTACCTCATGGATCATGATTATTACAGCTTCTTCAAAGTTTTTGTTTATAGTTTCAACTGCTTCCTCATCTCTGGGTGGGCAACTATTGATTATTCTTCCTGTTAAGAAGTGTCTACATGTTTCAAATTATTTATGTTGAGTAATTTTGGAGAGTATCTTGGATAATTTGAATATTTTTATAAAATTTTTATAAAATCTCCTGGAGTATTTATTTTTTTTTATTTGATTTCTTGATGAATGATTAATGTGGCTAGTTCCAGATTGTGAGTTCAGTCTCATCTTCTCAACTTCTTATTCTTCAATAATTTTATTATACCATTTTGGATCTGCTCCACACATGTATCAGTCAAGGTGTAGTCTAACACTTCAGCAGTGACTTAAAATTAGGTCCATTTTAAAGCCTTTATTATAGTAATTTGGGCCACTTAAATACATACACAATTCAGGGATTATTCTGGGATTTATATGGATTTATCAGTTGATTCTCTCTCCTAATTTTATACTCTCTAGGATTCCTTCCCAGTCTGTGGTCCATAGGATTTCATTTTCTTTGGTTCCCTGGCTAAAATATGATGATTATTTCAGAGTTTTAGCCACTCTTATTGCAGCTGCCATGCAGTTCTGTGTCCAGGGTCCAACAGAAAATGAATGGAATTTTAGCGACCTGCACCTCTGCCATCCAACATCTCTGTAACTGAGGACAATACCAAACTCAGAAACCAAATTCACTGCCATCAAGTTGGATCTGACTCATAGTGAGCCCTCCTTGGGTTTCTGAGGCAGTATCACTCTGGAATTAGATTGCCTAACCTTCCTTCTGAGGAGTGGCTGGTGGGTTTGAACCACCAGGCTTCTGGTTAACTGAGGACCATACTCAGGGAAAAATCATGAAAGGATAGGAAAAAAACAAAATTGGAGGCTTAGTCTCATACAGGAAACTTCTACAAGTATTGTCTTCTAACCACGATCTGTCTCCCTTTCTTTTTTCTTTTTTTTTTTTTTTTTAACTGAGTGCTCCAATAGGGGATTTTAGTGGCATCATTTTTTTTTTTTTTTTTGGGGGGGTTTTGGGTTTTGGCTCATATAGGTGTTTTTAGTTTTGTCCATAGTTTTCAGTTGTAATCATAAGATGATGTGGACTGTAGTGAGCTTTCCCCATCTTGGACAAATCAGAAGACAAGAGTGTGCAATTCTTATCTAATCCCTCAACAACAAAAAATAAATAAATAAAATAATTCTTATTATTAGGTTTTCTCTTTGTTGTGATACATATTAAAAATTCTGAAACTACTTTCTGTGCATTCAATATTAGAACAAATATAAAATATAGTGAGAATAATATATAACAGATTTGTATTACTGGAGAAGATAATGAAAACTTTGGAACAGGGAAAAATTGGAATATACCATGAAAAAAAGTATGTCTTATCAGGAACTGTGAAATAGGATATTTATACATCTTCTAATTCTGTCTGCAGAGAAGTTCTGTGCTTAATGGGCAAGGAAGCACCACCTTCTGAACTCCTCTAACTACACAAGAGGAAGCCAGAATCACCATCAGCAGCCCAAGGGCCTGTTCCTGTGAGGCTAGACATGCTGCCACCCTCCAGACCTTTTACCCTCTTCGACACCAACCATCCCTCCCATGGCACCCACCTCCTCTCTGCTGGGTTCGATAATTTGCTGCAATGGCCCCACAGAACTCACAGATTATGAGGCTTATTAGGAAAGCAACAGGCTACAATTCAAGTTCAGGAATTCTCTCAGTCTCTCTTATATTATATAAGATAAAAATTCCTGAGTTTATCTCTATATAACTTAATTAATATATAAATAAATAGATTAGAAATAAAAAAAATATTTCTTAAAATAGAATGCCATTTGATATTTTTAGAAAGCATAATGAGATTAAACAAGTATCAAAATATGGTAAAATTAGTGAAAATTTGATGAAGAACAGGATATTTACACACACTTTAATATCTATATTTTTACAGTCTTGAAATATCTCTCTTCAAAATATATCTAATATATGGTAGACAGAATCTTAGACAAGTGATCACATTTTATCTACACCAACATTAGGACAAACCTGATATCCTGTCCTGAGAAAAGTATAATATTTACTATTATTATTTTTTTTTTTGTATTTCTGCCCAATATATAACTTGAATTTAATTATAAAGAATAATCATATATAACCAAATTGAGAGACACTCTACAATATAACAAGCTTATATTCTTAAAATATCAAAGTCAAGTAAGATAGATGATTTTCCACTTTAAGAAGTAAAAACAAGTGACTGAATACATTGTATTATTTTGGACTAGGAAAACAAATAGGCATTAAGGAAATTAGTGGGACAAGTGACACAATGTGAGTATGGACTGTGAATTTAGTTGATAATATTTTATATAAGCTACAGTTCCTGATTTTGATAACTGCACTGTGGTCAAGTAGAAGAATGTCCTTATATGGATAATTACTTATTTAAAGATAAAGTGGCTTAGGAAAAAAAAAAAAAAAAAAGAGAAAGAATAGTATGATAAAGCAAATGGGGAAAATATAAGGATTGTGAATCAGGGAAAATGGCTTGTTGCATGACCTTTGCATGTTTTCTGTAAATTGTACATCATATTTTTTGAAAAATAAATATAAATAAATTTTATTCCTAAATAAAAGCAATAAAAATTCAAAAAATATTAAATATAATGAATAAAAAATAAAACAGAAATATATTTGATAAAAGATGTACCAGGCCTCTACATTCAACATATAAAACATGGCATGCTCAGTTTTAACAATGTCAATTCATTTCCAGTTACCTACAGAATCAACTCAGTTCTCAACCAAAATCCTGACAAACACCTCTGAGTAATTTGACAAGCTAATTTAAAATTTATATAGAGATATATAGGTCCTAGAATAGTACTGCAGAAAGATGTCCAATCTTCACTGAAGAAATGGGTGAAAAATAAAGCTCCAAAGATGGACAGAATACACATTGAGATATATTTTTAAATGGATGCAATGCTGAAGGTGCTTATTCTTCTATGCCAAAAAATTGGAAGACAGCCACCTGGCCAATGATTGGAAAAAGATCTGTATTTGTGTTCATTGACAACAAAGGTGATTGAACACAGTATGGAAATTATTGAAACATATCATTAATATCATATGCAAGTAAAATTTTCCAAAGATAATTCAAAAATGATTGCAGGAGTATATTGACAGAAAACAGCCATATAGTCAAGCTGGCTTCAGAAGAGGGCATGGAATGATGGATATCAATGCTGATTTCAGATGACGGATTTTGGCTGAAAGAAAAGAATACGAGAAAGATGTTTACTTGTATTTTATTGACTATGCAAAATCGTTCACCTCTGAGGATCATAAAAAATTATGGGTAACAATTCAAATAATAGAAAATCCAGAACACTTAATTGTGTTCATAAGGAACCTGTACATAGACCAAGTGGCAGTCGTTCAGACAGAACAAAAGGATAATGAAAGATTCAAAATCTGAAAAGGTATACATCACGATTTCACCATACTTATTCAATCTGTGTGCTGAGCAAATAATCCCCAAATCTCGACAGTATGAAGAAGAATGTGATATCCGGATTGGAGGAAAACCTGTTAACCACCCGTGATATACAGATGACACACCTTGCTTGCTGAAAGTGAAGATGACATTCAGTACTTACTGATGAAAATCAAAGACTTCACCTTCAGTACGCACTAAAGCTTAACCTAAAGAAAACCAAAATCTTCACAACTGGACCAATAAGCAACATCATGATGAGTGCAGAAAATATTGAAGTTGTCAAAGATTTCATTTTACTTGGATCCAAAATCAGCATACATGGAAGCAGTAGTCAAGAAATCAGATGACATATCACACTAGGCAAATCTGCAAAAGATCTTTTTACAGAGTTAAAGTTCAAAGATGTCACTTTGAAGACTGAACCAAGCCATATTATTTTCAATTCCCTCATATATATGTGATAGCTGGACAATGAATAAGGAAGAGTGAAGAATATTTGATGCATTTAAATTGAAGTGTTGTATTCTTGGCTAAGAATACCGAAAATATAATAGACTGCCAGAACAAACAGATCTGTATTGGGGGGTGAAGCATAGTTGGAATGCTCCTTAGAAGGGAGAATGTCCAGACTTCATCTCAGGTTCTTTGATCATGTCAGAAGGGATCAATCACTGGAGAAGGATATCAAGCTTGGCAAAGAAAAGGGTAGTGAAAAGGGGAAAACCATGAAGGAAATGGATTGATTGACACACTGCTTGCAACAATGGGCTGATGAATAGCACAAATTGTGAGGATGGTACAAGACCAAGCAGCATTTTGGTCCATGATTATGAGTCAGAGCTGACTCTTTAGGACAAAACAACTACCACAACAATGATAACTATTTACACACAACTTCTTTAATTATTTGTTAAGTTTCTGCCATGTCAAACATCCAGGTAGCTGTTGTTGTTATGTGCCGTCAAGTCAGACCCGACTCATAGAGACCCCTCTTTGGGTTTCCAAGGTGGTATCACTACAGAAGTAGATTGCCCAACCTTCATTCTAGGGAGTGGCTGGTGGGTTAGAATCAGCCAGCCTTCTGGTTAGCAGTCAAGTGTCTTAGGCACTATGGTACCAGAGTTCCCTCCAGATAGCTATACCCTTAATAAGAGAAATGAACCCAATTTCAGCACAGTAGTAGTTGTTACATGTCATCAAGTTTGTTCCAACTCACAGTGACTCTATGTACAACAGAAATAAACATTGTGAGATCCTGCACCATTCTCACAATCATTGCTATATTTGAGCCCATTGTTGCAATCACTTTGTCAATCAATCTCTTTGAGAGTTTCCTCTTTGATACTGATCCTCTACTTTACCAAGCATGATGTTCTTCTCCAGTGAGTGGTCACTCCTGAGAAAATGTCCAAAGTACATGAGACAAAATCCTACCATCCTAGCTTCTAAGAAGACTTCTAGGTATATTCCTTCCAAAACAGATGCATTCATCGTTCATTCAATATTATTTCCCAAAGTCATATTGCAAATGCATCAGTTCTTCCTCTTTGATATTCATTGTACAGCTTTCATATGGAAATGAGGCAATTGAAAATTCTATGACTTGGGTCAGGTGCACCCTAATCTTCAAAGTGACATCTTTCTTTCTTATTTTTTAATTGTGATCTGGCTGAAAATTTACAGAGCAAATTCACTGTCCATAAAACAGTTCACATACACTTTGTCTCATGACATTGACTACAATTTACCCCAAAGCAACAGCTCCCCTCCCACTTCCTCCTGATAGTTACCTCTTCCCTATGTCCATCCATCCAAGCACTCCTGCCACCTGAGCTGTCTCCCTGTGCATAAACAGCCCTTCTTTCTCCCATGATTGTTCTCGCCAAGAGTATGTCTCCCTTAGGAAAATGGTCAACTCCTATGCCTGTCTTTTGTTTGGCCAGAAGCCACAGGTGTGGGTTCAATTCCAGATCTGAAAGCCTGCTAGGGGTTGTAGTCTCCATCTCTGGTCCTCCTTACTCATTGTCCATCTCTCACATGCATACAAGGTGATTGAAAATATCATGGCTTATGTCAGGTGCACCTTAGTCCTCAAGGAGACATCTTTGCTCTTCAGCACTTGAAAGAGTTCCTTTGCAGCCGACCTGCCCATTGCTGCATGTCATCTACTGTCCTAACTGCTGCTTCCATTGGTGTTGATTATAGAACCAAGCAACGTAAATTCTTTGACAACTTCAATCTTTTCTCCATTTACTGTGATGCTGCTTATTGATCCAGTTGTGAGGATTTTTGTTTTCTTTATATTGAGATGTAATCCGTACTGCAGACTGTATTCTTTAATCTTCATCAGTAAGTGCCTCAAGTCATCCACACTTTCAGCAAGCAAAGCTGTATCGTCTGCGTATCTCAGGTTGGTAATGATTCTTCCTCCAATCCTGATGCCACATTTATCTTCATATTGTCCAGCTTCTTGAATTATTTTCTCAGAATATAGATTGAGTAAGTATGGGGAAAGGATACAACCCTGGAACACTCCCTTCTTGATTTTAAACCATGCACTGTCCCCTTGTTCTGTTCGAACAACAGCCTCTTGCTCAATGTACAGATTCCTCATGAGTACAATCAAGTGTTCGAGAATTCCCATTCTTTTCAATGTTATCCATAATTTGTCATGATCCTCACAATCAAATGTCTTTGCATAGTCAATAAAGCACAAGTAAACATCTTTCTGGTATTCTTTGCCTTGAGCCAAGATCTATCTGACAGCAGCTATAATAACCCTTGTTCCATGTCCTCATCTGAATCCAGCTTGCACCTCTGGAAGTTCTCTGTCAATATACTGCTGCAACTGTTTTTGAATTATCTTCAGTAAGATCTTAACTTGTGTGTGACATTAATGATATTGTTCTATAATTTCCACATTCTGTGGGATCACCTTTCTTTGGAATGGGCACAAATATGGATCTCTTCCAGTATGTTGGCCAGGTAGCTGTCTTCTAAATCTCTTGGCATAAACTAGTGAGCCTCCAGTGGGGCATCCATTTGTTGAAATATTTCAATGGTTATCTGTCAATTCCTGGAGTCTTGTTCTTCACCAGTTCCTTCATTGCAGCTTTGATTTCCTCCTTCATATCATTGGTTCTAGATCATATTCCACCTGCTGAAATGGATGAAGATCTACCAGTTCTTGTTACAGTGGCTCTGTGTATTCCTTTTATCTTCTTTTGATGTTTCCTGCATCATTCAATATTTTGCCCATAGAATTTTTCAATATTGCAACTCGAGGCTTAAATGTTTTCCTCAATTCTTTCAACTTGAGAAATGCTGAATATGTTCTTCCCTTTTGGTTTTCTAACTCCAGGTCTTTGCACACTGCATTATAGTAATTAGCTTTGCCTGCTTGTGCTGCTCTTTAAAATCTTCGGTTCAGCTCATTCATCTTGTTATTTCTTCCATTTGCTTTAGCTACTCTCCACTCAAGGGCAAGTTTCAGAGTCTCTGCTGTCATCCATTTTGGTCTTCTCTTCTTTTCTCATCTTTTTAGTGACCTCTTGCTTTCTTCATGGATAATGTTCTTGATATCCTCCCACAATTCGTCTGGTTTTTGGTCATTGGCATTCAATGCATCAAATCTATTCTTTAGATGATCTCTAAATTTAGGAAGGATATATTCAAGATCATATTTGGCTCTCTTGGACTTGTTTTAATTGTCTTCAACTTCAAGTTGAACTTTCACAAGAGCAATTTAGGTTCCGTTCCACAATCAACTCCTGGCCTGGTTTTGGCTGAAGATATTCAGCTTTTCCATCACCTCTTGCCACAGATGTAGTCAATCTGATTCCTCTGTGTTTCATCTGGTGAAGTTCACATGTAAAGCCACTGTTTGTGTTGGTGAAAACAGGTATTTGTAATGAATAAGTCATTTGTTTTGCAACATTCTACCATGCGAGTTCCAGCATTATTTCTGTCACCAAGGCCAAATTTTCCAACTACCAGTGATTGTTCTTTTTTTCCAAATTTTGCATTTTAGTCACCAGTAATAATTAACACACCTTGATTGCATGTTTGGCCAACTTCATACTGAAGAAGCTGATAAAATTCTTCAAAAACCTCATCTTTGGCTTTGGTTGTTGGTGCATAAATTTGAATAATAGTCATATTAACAGGTCTTCCTTGTAAATGTATTAATATAATCCTATCACTGTACTTCAGGGCAGATCTTGAAACGTCCTTTGTGTTGATGAATGCCATGCCATTCCGATTCAAACTGTCATTCCCAGCATAGTAGACCATATGGTTGTCTGATTCAAAATGGCCAAAACCAGTCCATTTCAGCTCACTAATGCCTAGGATAGCAATCTTTATGTGTTCCATTTCCTTTTTGACAACTTCCAATTTTCCTAGATTCGTACTTAGTACATTCTGTATTCCAATTATTAATGGGTGTTTGCAGCTGTTTCTCCTCAATTTGAGTGGTGTGACATCAGCAAATGGAGGTCTTAAAAGGTTTACCTTATCTATATGAGTAAGGCTGGTTTTGCTCTGAAGATGCAGCTCTTTCCCAGTCCTATTTGAGAGCCTTCTAACCTAAGTGACTCATCCTCCTCCTCTGTATTAGACAATGTTTCTGGACAATTCATAAAGTTGTGTAGCAATATATCAGACTGTGTTTCGCTGCTATTCATAAGGTTTTCCCAGGTCATTTCTTTGAGAAGTAGATGACCTCTTCCTTCTTCCTAGTCTGTCTAAGTCCACAAGACAGGCTAATATCTGTGTACCATGTGCACCCCACTGGGTTTGAAACACCAGTGGCACAGCCTCAAGACTCACAGCAACACATCACCACAGTAGGACAAACCAACAAACAAGTTTGTCTGCCTTAACTATTGGAAACCTCTCCAACCTCTCCTTACCTGGATCCCTGCAGCTGACTCCTCACTCTGTCCCAGCCCCCCTAGTCTTTTTATTCTCCTTTATCCTGCTTTCCTGCTTTGCTACTTTTGGGGCATGGACTGTGTTCCCTCCCTTTACCTGGATCCCTGGGACTGACTCCTTGCTCTATCCCAGTCCTCCTAGCCTTTTTACTCTCCTTTCCCCTGCTTTTCCACCTTGCCACTTGTAGGGCATAGCCTGGGTTCCCTCCCCTCACCTGAAATGCAGCTGACTCCTCTATAGCTCCAGTATACACCTGGGATTTCTTACAGATCATACAAATACACTTATAGGACCATTGCCTGCCAAACCTATACATGGTCTTGGGTACACTCCCCACTACGTAGACATACCTATCAGTTCAGTGTGCCCACACATCTATCCACCCATATACCCCTGTTTACCTTCACTGACAAGGCAGTACTATATGTGCAAAAGGTTTCCTCTTTGTTGTCTGTACCTCCCATGAATCTCTCTATGTCTTCCTCTTCCTCAATGCCACCATGTTGATCACTCATATTTGGTACATTGCCCTTTTCTTCACCCAAATCAAAACTCATCTCTGCCTACCTAACAGTGTTCCCTACCCTACACTTCCACCCTTGGTAACCAACAAAGAAAATTTATTTCCATATCTAAACTTTTCCTTGACTTTTACAATAATGGACTAATATATTTGTCCTTCTGGTGATTGACTTATTTCACTCAGCATAATGTCCTCTAAGTTCATCCACATTATGCAGTGTTTTGCAGATTCTAGGTTATTCCTTAGGGTTGCATAGTACTCCACTGTGTGTGTGTACCATAGTTTGGTTATCCATTCCTCAGTTGATGGAGACATAGGTTGCTTCCATATTTTGGCTATTGTAAATAGTGCTGAAAGGAGCATGGGTGTGCATACATCTGTTCTTGTCATGGCTCTCACTTCTTTAGGATATATACCTAGTAATGGAATGGCTGGGTCAAACGGTATTTCTAATTCAAACCTTTTAAGGAATCGCCATACTGCTTTCCACAATGGTTGTACCATTTGACAGTCCCACCACCAGTGCATGAGAGTCCCAATCTCTCTACATCCTCACCAGCATTTGTTATTTTCTGTCTTGTTGAACTTTGCTACTAGTTCTGGAGCAAGATTTATCTCATTGCGGTTTTGATTTGCATCTCTCTAATGGCTAATGATTGTGAGCATTTCTTCATATGTTTGTTGGTCGTCTGAATATCCTCCTTGGTGAAATGTCTATTCATGGCTTCTGCCCATGTTTTAATTGGATTGTTTGTCTTTTTTGTTATTGAGGTGTTGTAGTTTCCTATAAATTATAGAGATAAGTTCCTTGTCAGATATGTTATTGCCAAATATTTTTTCCGAACCTCTAGGTTCTCTTTTGACTCTTTTGGAGAAGTCTTTGGAAGCACATAAAAATTTAATTTTTAGAAGTTTCCATTCATCTACTTTTTTTATTGCTGTTTGTGTATTGTGGGTTATGCTTGATATTCTATTTATGCCATATATTAGGGTCCATAAATTTGCCCCTAGTTTTTCCTTGAGGAATTTTATAGTTTCAGGTTTCACATTGAAGTCTTTGATCCATCTGGAGTTAGGTTTTTTTTTTTTTTGTATGGTGTGAGGTATGGATCTTGTTTCATTTTTCAGCAAATGGATATGCAGTTTTGCCAGCACCATTTATTAAACAACATCTCTTCCCCATTTAATGAATTTTGACCCTTTGTCAAAGATCAGCTGACCAGGGGTCGGTGGATCTATTTCTGGGTTCTCGATTCTATTCCATTTGTCTATGTGTTTGGCATTGTACCAGTTCCAGGCAGTTTTGACTACTGTGGCTGTATAGTAAGTTTTGAGATCTGGCAGTGCGAGTCTTCCTACTTTGTTCTTTTCAATAGTGTTTTGCTTACCCGAGGTTTCTTTCTTTTCCATATCAAGTTAGTGATTGGTTTTTCCATATCCCTAAAGAATGTTGATGAGATATGGATTGGGATTGCATTGAATGTATAAATTGCTTTGAGTAGAACCGACATTTTCACAATGTTCACTCTTCCAGTCCATGAGCATGGGATGTTCTTCCATTTATGTAAATCTCAAGTTTTCTTGAAGTAGTTTTTTATAGTTTTCATTGTACAGGTCTTCTGTGTCCCTGGTCAGATTTATTCCCAAGTATTTTATTTATTTTTTTTTTTGGTAGCTATGTAAATGGTATTGATTTCCTTATTTCTTTTTCAGCAATCTCTTTGGTAATGTAGAAGAATCCACCTGATATTTGGATGTTGATCTTGTATCCTGCCACAATGCTAAATCTCTCAATTAGTTCCAGTGAATTTTTGACTGAGTCTCTTGTGTTTTCTAGGTGTAGGAGCATATCATCAGCAAATAGGGATAGTTTGACTTCCTCCTTACAAATTTGGATGCTTTCGATTTCTCTTTCTTGCCTTATGGCCCTGGCTAGACTTCCGGTACAATGTTGATTAGAAGTGGTGATAGAGGGCATCCTTGTTTGGTTCCTGTTCATAAGAGGAATAGTTTCAGTCTCTCTCCATTGAGAATAATTTTGGCTGTTGGTTTTGCATAAATGCCCTTTATTATGTTGAGGAATATCCCTTCTACTCTTATTTGGCTGAGAGCTTTTATCAGGAATGAGTGCTGGATTTTATCAAATGCCTTTTCTGCATCAATTGATATGATCATGTGGTTCTTCCCTTTGTTTTATTTATGTGGTGGATGACGTTGATTGTTTTTCTAATGTTGAATCATCACTGAATACCTGATATGAACCCCACTTGGTCATAATGATATTTTTGATATATAGTTAGAGTCTATTGGCTAGGATTTGGTTGAAGATTTTTGAATCTATATTCATGAGGGATTTTGGTCTGTAGTTTTCATTTTGATCAATGTCTTTGCCTGGTTTTGGTATCAAGGTTATGCTTGCTTCATAAAATGAGTTATGGAGGATTCCATCCTTTTCTATGTTTTGGAATAATTTGAGTAAGACTAATGTCAGTTTTTCTTTGAATGTTTGGTAGAAATCTGTGGTGAAACCGTCTGGGACAGGACTTTTTTTAGTAGGTAATTTTTTTGAATTGTTCAATTTCTTCTTTTGTGATGGATCTGTTCAACTTTTCCACATAAGTCTGTGTTAGTTTAGGTCAGTGGTGTGTTTCTGGAAATCTGTCCATTTCTTCCAGATTTTTAAATTTATTGGAGTACAGTTCTTCATAATATCCTGATATTATCCTTTTTATTTCAATTGGTTCTGTTGTGATATCCCCCATTTCATTTCTTATTTGTGTTATCTGTATTCTTTCCCTCTTTTCCTTTATTAAATTGCTAGTGGTTTGTCAATTTTATTAATCTTTTTAAAAAAACAACTTCTGGTCTTCTTGATTTTTTCTATTTTCTTTCTCTTTTCTGTTTCTCTGATTTCTGCTCAAATCTTTATTATTCTTTCCTTCTGGTGACTGTAGGCTTTTCTTGCTATTCTTTTTCTAATTGTTGGAGATGTTGGTCTAAAGTGTTTATTTTGGCTCTTTCTTCTTTTTTGATGTGTGCATTTATTGTTATAAATTAGCCTCTGATCACTGCTTTTGCTGCATCCTAAAGATTTTGTATGTTGCATTTTCATTCTCATTGGATTCAAGGAATTTTTGAACTTCAATGTTTATTTCTTTTCTTTACCAGTCTTTCTCAAGGATGGTGTTGTTCAGTTTCCATGTGTTTACTCTTTTTTTCCATTAATGTTCCTGTTATTGATTTCTAATTTCATAGCCTTATGATCTGAGTATATGTTTTGCAGTATATCAATGTTTTTAAATGTATTAAGTCTTGCTTTATGGCCTAACATATGGTGTATCATGGAAAATGTTCCATGTGCACTGGGAAGAAAATATATATTGTGCTGTTGTTGGCTGAAGTGCTCTTTAGATGTTCATAAGGTCAAGTTGGTGGATTGTATTGTTTAGCTCTTCTGCATCTTTGTTGAGTTTCTTTCCAGTTGTTCTATCTTTCATTGAAAGTGATGTATTAAATTCTCCCACTATGACTGTGGGGTCATCTATTTGCATTTTCAACTCTTTTAAAGTCTGATTTATGTATTGTGGGGCTCTTTCATTGGGTCTATAGATATTTATTATGGTTATATCTTCTTGTTCAATTGATCATTATAAAATGTCCTTCCTTGTCTTGTATGGTAGTTTTTGTGTTTAAGTCAATTTGATCAGAAATTAATATTGCCACTCCTGCTCTTTTTTAGTTGCCATTTCCTTGACATATCTTTTTCCAACCTTTGATTTTTAGTCTATTTTTGTCTTTATCTTTAAGGTGTGTCTCTTTTAGGCAGCATATTGGTGGGTTTTGTTTTCTTATCCAATCTGCAACTCTCTGTCTCTTGAGTGGTGCATTTAATCCATTGACATTCAGTGTAATTATCGACAAGTATGAATTGGTTGCTGTCATTTTCTTATGTGGTTTTTCATGGTGTTCCTTGTTTCTTTATTTCATATTATTTTCTGTGCTGAGCTCATTATGTTTATGGATCCTGTTATCATTTCTTTTGTTGCTGTTGTTTTAGTATTTGCTGAATATTTGTGCTTGTCATCTTTTTTTATTGTAATGTGATGGTTTATCATTTTACTTGGAGTTTGCCCTGTGATTTATAATTTTCTCCCTGAGTTTAGAACAGTCCATCTTGCAACTCTCTTAGCTTCCTCACCAACTAGAAGTTCTGTAACTACACAGTATTTTTCACTTTTTGATTTATTGTTGTCCTCACTTGCCATGTGATGCCTCTTGTTCTCTGTTTACAATATTGTAAGCTTATTTTATTTTGGATATGTCCATAGCTGTGGTTTATGGGTTATGTCATCTTGTGTATAAACAGTCAGTTATTGTTTACTATTATTTGTTCTTTGTTCAAAAGACTCACTTTAGTATGTTTTGTAAGGTTGGTGTGGTTTTAACAAATTCCCTTAGTTTCTGCTTATCTAGAAATCTCCTAATTTTATCATCATATTTGAGGGACAATTTTGCCAGGTATGCCACTTCTTGGAAGGAAGGTTGGGCAATCCTACTTCCGTAGTGATACTGCCTCGGAAACCCAAGGAGGGGTCCCTATGAGTCAGGGCTGACTCGACGGCACATAACAACAACAACAACAACAACATAATTCTTAGTTGAATGTTTTTTCTCTTTGAGGGTTTTACATATACCATCCCATAGTCTTCTTGCTTGTATGGTTTCTGCTGGGAAATTAGAGCTTATTCTTACTAGCTGTCCTCTTTAAGCTACGTTTTGTTTTTCCTGTGCTGCTTTCAGGATTCTTTCTGTGTCTTTGCTTTTGATGAGCTTGATTATGCTATGTCTTGGTGATTTTCTTTTGGGGTCTACCTTGTTTGGGTTTCGTTGGACTTCCTGAATGGATATATTCTCATCTTTCATCATATCAGGGAAGTTCTCCTCCAACAGATCTTGAGTAATTTTCTCAGTGGTTTTATTATCCTCTTCCTGTTCTGGAATTTTAATGACATGTAGGTTATTGCTTTTGATGGTATCCCACATGAACCTTAGGCTTTCTTCACTTTGTTTTGATCTTTTTTTCTGATTGATCTCTTTCCAAAGATGTATTCAGGTATTTGTTTTCAATCTCATTAATTCTGTCTTCCATTGCATCAATTCTATTCCTTTGCCCTTTCAATGTGTTATCTATTCCTGACAATGTAGTATTAATCTTCTGGATTTCTATCTGTAGAGTTAGAATCATTTCTAATTTTTCATTTCTTTGTTATTTTGTTCTTGTACTTTCTTCCAAAATTCTAGGATTTTGTCTGTGTTTTCCTTGGTTTGTCTCTCAATCTTTTGAAGATACTTAAATATAATTCATTTGAATTCCTTATCAGAGAGTTCTAATGTCACTTTTTCCTCCATGATGTGTTCTGGGTCTGTTTCCTGCTGCTTGTTTCTGCCACCTTATCTTGCTTCTTTTTGTAGACTGTGAAGGTCTGTTGTCTCCAAGTCATCATGGCATTGTATTTAAATCTGTGTTAACTGTCTGTAAAGAGCAGCCAAGGGTGAGTCAGGCTCTTCTTGGTGGTTGTTTATCTTTGGCCCCTTTGGTGGAGAATTAAGTGGTGGTTCTCACTCAGTAAGTGAAGCTACAGGAGGTGTGGGTGTAGTTGTGTTGTATGGAGACTGTTGCTCAGTTAGACAAAAATTACAATTGAATAAACATCTTTCCAGTTTCCAGGTCCAGAATGTCCTTGGGGTTCTGGCAAGTGGAGCCTGTTCTTAAGTCCCTGGAATCTGGGAGAACACTATCATTTTAAATATCCAAAATGGTCAAACTGCTTGTAAACATTCAAAATGGTTGCACTGTCCTGACAGGCAAAACTCTATAGCTCAGCCCACCTTCCTCTTCGCTGCTCCCTCTTTTATTCACCAGCCACCAGAGCAGTCCTTCATGCAATCCATGGCTGGCAGGGCTGATTTTTAGGTTAATTCTTAGGTCCTACCACCACTCAGCAATATCCAAACTGTATGTGCTTTCGGGATCGCTGTCAGATCTGAGCTCCGTATGTCTCTCTTTTTGGTGTTTTCATTGAAATTCTTCTGCTAGTTGGAGGTTAGTCCAGTTCTATATTCTTCCCTTCAAGGATCAGACATCCAGGATTATCTTCTGTATCTGTGTTAATTGGTCCCCCTTTTCTTTGTTGAAGAGGGTCTGTGCAGTCTTTCTGCCTATTCCACCATCTTATGGGAATACCCCTTTTTAACTCTTTTTAGAGAAGTCTTTTGTAGCAGATATTCCCAATGCAATATGTCTTTTGATTTCCTGACTGTTTCCATGGGTGATGATTTTGGATTCAAGTAAAACAGAATCTTTAACACCTGTAATCTTCATCATTAGGGTTTTTTTTTTTTTTTTTTTCTGTCTATCTGTGAGGATTTTTCTCTTCATATTGAGATGTAATCCATACTGAGAGCTGTAGTGTTTGATCATTAAGTGTTTCAAGTCTACCTTGCTTTCAAGCAAGCAAGGTTGTGTCATTTTTATATCGTGGGTGTTTAATAAGTCTGCCTCAAATTCTGATGTTACATTCTTGTTTATAAAGTCCAGAGTCTCTGATAGTTTCTCAGCACACAGCTTGAACAAGTGTGGCAAAAAAAAAAAAAAAAAAAAAAAAAACATGATGCACACGTTTCCTTATTTAAAACTGTACAATATTCCCTAGTGCTGTTTGAACAACTACTCAAGGAGGCTCATTGTCCTGAATGCACAGAATCCAATCTCTGAGCACAAACTTTTGAAAAAGAGAAAGTAACTTTATTTTCTTAGAGCTAGGTAAGTAGCCAAAAGGAATCTTCCTGAGCTCCAACTCCCTGAAGTACGAATTACAGTTCTATTGGGTTTGAAAAGGGAGTTTATATGCTTTCATTTGAATTCTAGAAGATCTTATTCACAGAGGTTTTTAAAGTGGTGCAATGTATATGCAGTGGTCATACACTGCCTGCTCTATAAATGGTAACATTAGCATGAGCAGTTGGGGATATTTCTACAGGCATACATCACTGGATCATTTTAGAACAATGCTGGGGTCTTCTGCACACTCTTCTTTTGGGCCAAATCTTGTAGGAACTGGTGTGCTCTTGTCTCCTGCTTGCAACCACAAGTTTCAAATAGGAAACAACTTAAAGAAAGTTATCATGGAAAGTTATCAACTTCAAGAGCTGTGAGGGCATGACTTGAGTTACACAGCGCTTCCCTATTCTATGTACAAGTTTCACATTAACACTATTAAGTGTTCTAGAATTCCCATTCTTTGCAACATTATTCATAACTTGTGACTCACATAGCCAAATGTCTTAAGACAGTCAATGAAACACACCTAACAGTTTTTCTGATATTTTCTCTTTTAGCCACAATCCATCTGCCTTCTGCAATGATGTCCATATCATCTGAGTCTGGCTTGAATTTCTGGCAGTTTCCTGTGGATGTAATGCTGCAACAATTTTTGAATTACCACCAGCAAATATTTTCTTAAATGGATACTAATGATATTGCCCAATAATTTCTGCATTCTTGTGGATCATCTTCTTTTAGAATGGGAACAAATATGGTTCTCTTCCAGTCAACTGGCGAGATAACTTTCTTCCAAATTTGTTGTCATAGATGAGTGA
This sequence comes from Orycteropus afer afer, assembly GCF_000298275.1. Lineage (NCBI taxonomy): Eukaryota > Metazoa > Chordata > Mammalia > Tubulidentata > Orycteropodidae > Orycteropus > Orycteropus afer. The sequence continues at coordinate 5,306,581 of NW_006921807.1, read as the reverse complement.
TCACTTCAAGGGCTGTGTCAATTTGTTGAAACATTGCCAATGATATTCCTGGAGCTTTGTTTTCTACCAATGTCTTCAGTGCAGCTTGGATTTCTCCTTTCAATACTATTGGTTCTTGGAAACAACTTAAGCACCCATTACAGATGAATAGAAAACCAAAATATTGTACATACACACAATGGAATACTATGTAACATAAAAGAATAATGAAGAATCCACAAATCACCTCATAATGTGGATGAACTTGGAAGACATTATGCTTAGGGAAATAAGTCAATCACAGAAGGACACCATTGTAAGAGTCCATTAATATAAAAAGTGAGGGAAATGTTTATGTAGAGAAGGAAATTTTCCTTGTTGGAATAGGTATTTTGGTTCTATAGTGCCACTTTAACCAAAAATACCATAAATGTGTGGCTTTAGAAAACTGTGGTTTATCCTCTCACAATTTAGGATGCTAGAAGTTCAAATTCAAAGTGCCAGCTCTAGGGGCTGCATGAAAGTCCCTTGACCTTGAGCTTCAACTTTGCCTCTTGCTCCCAAGCCACTTCAGCTAAAGGTGTCTCTTCACTCAGGCAGCTGCTGGCTGCTGAAGCTGACAAATCCCATATTGACAAATAAAATGGTACAGTCCTAAGACTACCAAACAACATTGCAGACCACTAGTTCAAGTGCAGAAAGAGTCCTAAGATTGGCAGGAAATATGGCAGGCTGCTGAATGAAGACTTGCACCATGCAGGGTGGAAGCATGCCAGAAGTCTCAGAGACTTTTTTTTTTTTTTTTCAATGTTCCCCCCTCTGTACTGGAAGCAGACCACATCCTTAAGGCAGTTATGCAACTGCTCTAGTAGATTCCACCATGTAGTTGATTACCAGTCTCATCATGTGAAATAATTACATCCACCTGCCCAGTCACTCAAAATAGGCTCAGTCAAGTTGATACATAACCTTAACTATTACAAAAGGGGGGGGAGGAAAAAGGCTGAATTATTAAGAGATGTGTTGATTTTCATGAAGGGAAATGCAATATAACAAGAATTTACAACCAGCACAATAACACTAAGGAAAAGGATGACACAATGTGGTACACATAATGTACATTAATCTATGGGTGACTACATAGGTAGACAGACAAGAAGATCAGGTTTGGGTAGGCAAATAGGAGTATACTCATGACCATATATATACATTTGGCAGATGATATTCCTACATGTGTATTTTTAAGTAGTGTAAAAAATGTCCATATACACGTGGAGTTAACAGAGGACAGAGTTAGGATAACTTCTTAGCCACAACCAAGCACCTTGATGGTGTGAGTCACTGGGCCTGCAGGCTTGGAGCCATGGTTGCAGTGGACATCAATCTTAATTGACACAGAACAGTACACAGAAGCATTGTTCTCCATCTTAATTTGGTGAATAGCAACTGGAGTCTTCAAAGCTTGAAAGTGGTCATTTAATATGTAACTATTGATCTCTTTGTTGGGAGCAAAGAAGAGTGAAGAAAATAAAAAACATATGGAAACAAATAGTCAAAGGAACTAATGAATCATTGTAACCTTAACTTATACAACCCTGAGATAAGAAGAACTAGATGGTACCCAGCTACCAATGTCAACTGCTCAGAAATGTACCAGCGTTTGACATCCTGGAGACAATGGGACCAAAAATGTGAAACAAAATTCAAAAACACAGAGGCAAGAATTACTGGTCTGATAGAGACTGGTGAAACCCTGAGACTGTGGCCCTGAGTTATCTTTGGGGCCTGTAATTGGACTCACTCTCATAGGTTGTTGTTGTTAGGTGCAGTTGAGTCGTTTCTGACTTATAGCTACCCCATGCACAGCAGAACAAAACACTGCCTGATCCCGTGCCAGCTCCATGATCCCTGCTCTGCTTGAGCCCATCATCACAGCCACCATGTCAAACCATCTTGTTGAAGGCTTCCCCCTCTTTCGTCTACCCTCCACCCTACCAAGCATGACATCCTTCTCCAGGGAATGGTCCCTTCTGACAACATGACCAAAGTAGGTGAGACGAAGTCTGGCCATTCTCACATCCAAGGAGCATTTTGGATGCACTTCCTCCAGGACAGATCTGTTAGTTCTTTTAGCAGTCCATGGTACTTTCAGCATTCTCCGCCAGCACCACAACTCAAAAGCATCAACTCTTCTTAGGTCTTCCTTATTCATTGTCCAGCTCTCACATGCATACGAGGTGATTGGAAATATCATGGCTTGTGTCAGGCGCACCTTAGTCCTCAAGGAGACTTCATTGCTCCTCAGCACTTGAAACAGTTCCTTGACGGTTGACTTTCCCAATGCTACACATCGTCTAATGTCCTGACTGCTGCTTCTGTTGGCATCGATTGTAGATGCAAGCAACTTGAATTCTTTGACAAACTCAATCTTCTCTCCACTTATTGTGATGCTGCTTATAGGTCCAATTGTGACAAAATAGTAGACAGGCCTGTAAGCAGAAAAACTATCTCAGGGAGAAGCACTCTTTAGAATAGTCTACCATAACAGATTATAAAGAGATCATTTGCACAGGGAGAAAACTAGAAAGGCAAGAATGAATAGATAAGAAAGACACAGGAAAGGGGTAACTATAGGGAGGAGGTGGGAGGAGGGATATTACATGGTGGGAATTGTAATCGGTGTCATGAAGCAAAATGTGTATAAACTGTTGATTGCAAAATGAATCTGCTTTATAAAATTGACCCAACAAACAATAAACATTTTTTTTAAACTATTGGTTCTTGATTATGTGATTGAATATTGACCAAAGTTTTTGATGCAGGGATTCTGTGTACTCCTTCAATCTCCTTTTAGTGCTTCTTGCTGATATTTTGTTATTCATATTTTACCCCTAGAATTCTTCAATATTGAAATTTGAGGTTTGAATTTTTTCTTCAGTTCTTTCAGCTTGAGAAATGCTGAGAGTGTTTTTTCTTTTTTGGTTTTCCAACTTCAGATATCTGCACATTTCTTTATAATACTTTACAGTGTCTTTAGGATCCTCCTTTTGAAATCTCCTATTTAGCTCTTTTATTTCATCATGCCTTCTATTCACTTTAACTACTTAGAATTCAAGAGCATGTATCAGAGTTTCTTTCAACATCCATTTTGGTCTTTTCCTTCTTTCCTATCAGCCAGTAGGTCTAGCAATGTCCTACAAAATTATTTTCAATATTAAAAAGATAGATACCAAAGATCACAGGGCATTTCAATATTAAGTTCTCAAAATTCATGTCAGCATTGAAGAAAAGAAAGCCTCCACTTTAGATAATGTCTAGTAATTATCTGTCTTAATTTAACATGGATTAGATGTAGAGTACATAATGAACTTCTCTCAATAAAGTACTATTTTGAGTACAGTTCTTTGTCTCATATTTCCAAAGTTGATGTTATATATTTGAAAAGAGAAAGAAAAGAAATAAAGGGAAACTTTTCAGACTATTTGACACATCATATTCCTAAGGAAGGAAATTATATAACCCTTAATAATACATATTTTTTAATGTCCTTGGAACATTCACCCTTTTAATTCAAATTTTTTGCAACTGTGTGTTTGTCTTCCTAAGTTCATATTGTTTTGTGTTCATAATTCTTAGTGAAGATGTAGTATATATAATTTATTATAATGAAAATACTCCAAATTAAAGCCAAATTGAAGTTTTCAGGGCTGAAATATATTTTCAAATAGTGAGTTCCAAAGAAATAATGTGAGTAAAAAGAATAACCAACCATAAACATGTCTTGTAGTTTTTATAACTTGCTGTGGGGTAATAGTTATTTTTATTCTACTAAGAATAAGCTTATATATTAATTTAAATTCAGAATTCTTTATAAAAGTAGGTATTTTTT
>NW_006921807.1:5293301-5302513 GCF_000298275.1 Orycteropus afer afer | reverse complement strand
CCAGCCTTCTGGTCGCCAGTTAAGTGCCTTAGGCACTCTGCTACCAGAGCTCTTGCATACCCTCAAATCAATTGCAACTCATAGCAACCTTATGCACAATAGAAGGAAACATTGCCAGCTTGTACACTATCTTTAAAATTGTTACCTTGGAAACCCTTTGGATCAGCTCCTATAGGGTCACTATAAGTCGGAATCAACTAGAAGGCAATGGGGTTTCTAGTCATCTCCTTAGGGTTAGTCACAACTTTAAATTTGAAAAACAGACTATGTTTCTGTCTATCTTCTGTTGCAGGAGCTTTTCAAGTAGAGAGGTTTCTCAGCTTGTACTGGAATTCATTCCACAAGTGCCACATTAGCATGGTGATAGAGACATTACTCTGCATACTGCATAATTCCTAAAAAAGAAAAAAAAAATGTTACTATTCAGATAATGGATCACTTTCTGAATTACACCTCATAGGAAAATTTTGCTTCAGAAGTACATTTTAAATATGTAATTATAATTCATTTTCAATATCAAATTTATACTGCTCTGATGAGCCAAATAATAAAATGGTGTAATAAAATAATTTCTAACCTATGTGATGTTCTTTCACTGTATTTATTTGTACATTTTACACTACTAAATGGCAAATTATTGTGTCATCAATAAACTCAAGCAATAACTTAGAGGAATATTATGCTATTATTTTTTTCTAAATAAACCAGAGTCATCCTAAATAAATCAGTCAAAACTGCTAAAACATTTTTACATAGAGCCAACTGAAGCAAAGTTCCCTGTAGCAAATAAAATTGCCAGAGGCTTTGGATAATAACTGTTAAATTCTTAATGACTTGTAAAAGGTTTGGGTTGTTCTTAAATATCCAAAGCTTTTTTTGACCTTGAATGCATCCCTAAATGATCTTAAAACTGGTTGTTTTGCCCTCCTTAGCATTACTTAAAATGTTAGCTCTTGAAACATCTAATCACATGATGTTTCAATTAAGAAATGTGGAAATATAATCTTACCATCTCACCATAAATGTTTTCACTTAATAATAAAAATAAATAAATCAGTATGTGTTGCCTCACATTTGATGTTGATTTGCTAATAGATAATGAATGCTTGTCAATCTGTATGTTCGTATAATCAGGAACCAAATTATTAATGTACAGTAGAGTACTGGGTTTTTTTTTTCAAATAAATTTATGTTCCTCAAAATATTTATAAAGTGCTTATAAGTGTACATCCTATATATCTAATTTTAAGGTATAATTATATAAGCATAAGTGATATATTATTTTTGAGCTTGAATACTGTTTGAAATATTTACATTATTTTAATTTAACTTTCAATCATAGCTGTACTTTATAGAGGAAAGTTATTGTAAATTCTCTTTTAGGTTGTAGGTGAAATTAGATACAGGGATTCTACCACACAATACAAAGGTCATTCTTACAGCATCATTTCCCATGCAACCTAATTTAGAAGTCATTCACAAATCTATTGAAGAAGATTCAGAGTTTTAGCATTGCTTCAAATATCAGTTCTAACAAAATTCTTTTTCATTTCTGTAACTAGAAAAAAAAATGCCTCAAACACATTTCTTTTGCAAATTGCTCTAAACCTAGCTGTTTTAGAGGCTTGTCAACACTTAGGCTAAATGTAATACTCAAATACCATTACTGCAAGGAGTAAGTGTATAATTGTTAGGATGTATAAAACTTGCCATTTAAAAAAATCATGAAAAAATGTGTGTTTCAAAATTGAAACTAAAAGAGAAACTTAATCCATTGCTGTCAAGGCAATTATGACTCATAGCGCCCATAGAGAACAGGGTAGATCTGCCTGTAAGCATGAATAAATATCATGGATGATGAATACACCAAGATTACTGACTATACCATGGTCTGCAAGAAGAATGAACAAATTGGTCTTGGAAGAAGTACAGTCAGAATGCTCCCTAGAAATGAGGATGGCAAGATTTCATTTCATGGAATTTGGACATGCTATCAGGGAGGACCAGCCCCTGAAGAATGACATCATGCTTGAGTGAAAAATAAAAACTCTAAACAAAATGGATTGACACTGTGACTACAACTACAAGCTCAAACAAAGCAACGATTCTGAGGATGGTGCAGTACTGGGCAGAGTTTTGTTCTGTTGCATATGGTGTCATAATGAAATGGAACAAATTCAACAACACCTAACAACAATCTTCATAGAAGCAGACTGACATCTCTCTCCTGTAAAACAGGTGATGGGTCCTAACCACCAACTCTTCAGTTAGCAGCTGAGTGCTTAACCAATATCTCCAGAAATCAACCAGTATGTGTTTAAAAATATTTATAGCATCCTCAAAGTTATTTTACTTCTCACACTTTCATAAAGTGTTAGCCATGGCCTATACCAAAAACAAAATAAACAAACCCTCCTTCAAGAGTTGATACAGCTCATGGTGACCCACATTGGGTTTCCAAGGCTGTAATTTTTATGGAAGTAAATTGCCTCATCTTCCTCCATTGAAGCAGCAATGTCTTATAATTCCAGTAATACTTTACAGTAGAAGTTTGTCTCTTTCACATATGTTATGGAAAAGAGATAGAAAAAGTATCAGAAGATTATAGATAAGGGAAGATAGTTACTGTTATTGAAATAAAAAATTACAATGTTCTTCTGATATCTAAGTCAACATCACAAAAATTACTCATCTTCTCTTGAATATGAGAAAAAAAGAGAATCAGAAATGGAAATAAAAATAGAGGTTGAAAGAAAAGTAAGAAGTACAAACAGTAGTAGATATAGATACCCTTATAAATAGTGACTCATATCTTACATTATATAATCCTCAAGCTATTGTCTAGGAATTATATTCTCATACATTTAAGTGTATTAATAATTTGCATTTTTAAGCTGAAGCATTGAAATATTCATTACTAAAACATCTATTAATAGCTTTAAAGCTTATCAATAAATTCTTGCAGAGTGTAATTCAGCTAAATAAATCAGTGTTTAATTCAGTACCTGAGGATTGTGTATGATTTGAACAAGAATAAAAACTAATATTAAAGCCCAATTGCTGTTCTTAAAGTACTCTGAATCAAGAGAAGTATTTTTAAAAGGGTACTTAAAAATAATTAAAACAGAAAACAAGAATGGAGGACAAACAAAATACCTTTCTATAGTTAAACTTCTTGTACGTAATATGGGGAAACACTTAAAATATATAAAACCTAATTACAAAATTTCCATTTAAAAATATATTTTTAAAATATATAGTGATTCCATAGAAGGGCACACCTAGATTCATTCCATGTCTCACTGAATCCCTGTCTGCAATATAAAAGTAAAAGAACAAAGGTAAAAAGACAAAAGTGCAAAGATAATAAATGCAGTAATAGCATCTCCAAGAGTTAAGGAATTACAACTAATTTGAAAAAAAAGAGAGAAAAAGAGTGAAGGTAGTTGACTTATAATTACATGAGACAATATTTAATGGGTTCAAATACACTAGGGAATAATAGGACTGTCTGATACCTGGAAAGATTTATCAGGTACAAATATATGTAATAATGATTATAGACTATGGAGAGAGTCAACTGAGAACATCTGCAGCTTATTAATAACCCTAAGGCATTTGACTACTAAGTAGAAGACTGGCGATTCAAACTTACCAACCACTCCTCAGAAGGACGGTTGAGCAATCTACTTGAGAAAGAGATACAGCCTTGGAAACCAAAGGAGGGGTAGCTATGAGTCAGATCTGACTGTTATTGTATTGATGTTATATGCCGTGGAGTCGGACCCGACTCATGGTGACCCCTCCTTGGGTTTCTGAGGCAGTATCACTATGGAAGTAGATTGCCCCATCTTCCTTCCAAGGAGTGGCTGGTGGGTTTGAACCACCAGCCTTCTGGTTAGCAGTCAAGTGCCTTAAGCAATACTCTACCAGAGCTCCCCGATCTGACTAGAAGACAGTAAGTTTTTTTTTTTTTTTTTCTGGATGTAAAATACAGAGCACTTCCTTGGGAAAAAAAAAAAAAAAAAAACTAGTTTTCTGGGAATAGATATTTTTTCAATGTAGAAATTAATACCACTGTATCAAGACTTCTGCCTTAGGCATTGGAGGAACTGTATCTACTGCCTATCAGTTCTTTCAAGACAAAACACACACATCTCCCAATAATAACTGCCAATCTGAAAGATACTCAGAATGAAAGGTATACAACACCACAAGAAAATTACTAGCACCGTTTTTTTTTTTCTTCACTGTAAAAGTAAAATTAAGGATCAAGAAGCATAGACAGCAATATAAATGAATAGTCTAAGACAAAAACATTACAAAAAAAATACACAATATAGTAAAGAGAAATTGTTTTTGTTAGGCGCCATAGAGTCATTTCTGACTTGAAGTGACCCTGTGTACAACAGACTGAAAATGCTGTCCTGCGCCATCCTCACAGTCTTTGCTATGCTTGAACCCATCATTGCAGCCACTGTGTCAATCCAGCTCATTGAGCTTCTTCCCCTTTTTTCACTGAAAGTTGACTTTACCTAATATGACAAAGCATGTCTATGATCTACTGTTCCTTAAATAATGACTGTCTGCCTAGCTACTTTCTGCTCCTGTTTTAACCAAAATTAGCCAAAACAGTCATTACTCTTGGAAATCTGAGTGTTACCTTTTCTTGACAGTTTTGTTGCTTTAGATACCATCAAGTTGGTTCCAACTCACAGTGACCCTATATACAACAGAATGAAACACTGACAAGTCCTACATCATCCTCACAATTGTTATGTTTAAGGCCATTGTTGTAGCCACTGTGTCAGTCCGTCTTATCAAGGATCTTTCTCTTTGTAGACCACCTTCTACTTTATCAAGCATGACGTCCTTCTCCAGGGACAGCTCCCTTCTTGGACAGAGTCATTATAGTATATTCCTCATTTCAAATACTTATAAAATCATTTACAGGCAAGACTACATTCTCCCTATATGTTGGTATTTTTTTCTTTGTTCATAGCCAGGAATGTGTGCTCAAATTCATTTTGGAATCATGTAGAATGTAAGTCATTTAAGTATCGATGGTCTCATTTGTTTCAGCTTTCAAACAGATTAAATAGTTTACAAAAATTCAATAATAATGATATTTAGAATTTTAAAGCTATAATGCCAACAGTCATTAGAAAGTCTGAGTGACAGAAAATAACTGAATTCAAAAATACCAATGATTTTCTTGCTGTATTTTGTTCTCATTCTAAAGTGTAATGTTGTTTGAGACAAAGCAAATGGTTACTGGGAGAGTTTTGCTATACACATTGTCATTGTTCTTCATTTTAAAGAATTTAATATATTACTTTCTTACCCCTCAATGTTAAAATATCACTATTCAAAGTATCTGTGTTGATTCAAGAATAAATATGCAAAGGAAATGATACTTTTAGAAGTTATGTGAGAGAATGCTAATGTACATAATGAATTATTTCCTCATAATGACCTATCTATTTGTGTCTATATCTCTATGTCCATGTCTGAAGGGCTTTCCAATACTCACAATGAACATTTATACTATAAATAATGCAGGGATATAGTAAAAAAAAGATCATTAAACTATTTGTCTAATATTATTTTACTAATAAGCTTAAGTTTTAAGGGGACCTCTGGTGGTGTAGTACCTAAGGCATGTGACTGCTAACCAAAAGGCAGGTGGTTCAAACCCACCAGCCATTCTCGGAAGGAGGGCTGGGCAATCTACTTCCACAGAGATACCACCTGGGAAACCCAAAGAGAGGTCACTATGAGTTGAATCAACTCAATGGAATTTACCTGGGCAAAAATTATTATTCAAATCATTGGGAAATCATTTTCCAAAATATTCACACTGACATAAGATTTGGCTTTATTTTAATTCACCAATATTAATCTTATTTCTGGAAGCTCTGGTAGCATAGTGCCTAAGGCACTTGACTGCTAACCAGAAGACTGGTAGTTCGAACACACGAGCCACTCCTCGGAAGGAAGGTTGGGAAATCTACTTCCGTAGTAATACCACCTCAAAATCCAAGGAGGGGTACCTATGAGTCAGGTCTGACTCCACAGCACATAAAAAAAAAAAAAAGAATAAAAAACAGCAATCTTATTTCTACCAAGCTATTAATATAATTTTATACCCTTACTGTATTTTAGATATAGGGAATCTGCAATTCAGATCATTTAAGTGATTTGTCAAGGTTATGCAGCTTACAAGTAATAGAAGGTGGAGGGGATCAAATCTATTCTTATTTTCTTTGCTTGACATAAAAATGTTCTGCATCATTTGTATTATAAAGGGTCTGAGAAACTATAAACACCTGTCTAATCAAAACGAATACAACTGTAAGCACCCATTAGGGAGGGAGAACCTACAAAAAGAGAAAGACAAATTGTATGATAGAGAATAATTGATTTCTTATCTGATTTTAAATGTTGCTGTTTTTGTTAGGTGCCATCGAGTAGGCTTCAACTCATAGAGACCCTGTGTATATCAGAATGAAACACTGCTCAGTCCTCACAATTCTTGCTATTCTTGAGTCCGTTGTTGCAGCCACTAGGTCAATCCAGCTCACTGAGGGTCTTCCTCTTTTTCACTGATTCTCCACTTTAGTGTGCAAGTATGATGTCATTCTCCAATGACTAGTCTCTTCTTAAAACTTGACCAAAGTATGTGAGACAAAGTCTGTCCATTCTCACTTCTAAGGAGCATACTGGAAGCACTTCTTCCAGGAGAGATTAGTTTGTTTTTCTGACATTCCATAGTACCTTCAGTATTCTTTGAAAATTGCACAATTTAAAGGCATATATTCTTTTTTTTTTTTTATTCCTTGTACAACTTTCATATGCATATGAGGTAATTGAAAATACCATGGCATGCCTTAGGTGCCCCTTGGTGTTCAAAGAGACAAATCAAATTAACATAACATTAAAGGGCAGATAGCAGTTGTCTGTAATCCAGACATTAGTAACTCAGGGACTAACTGCATATATATGTGTATATGTGTGTTGTATGTAATAAAAAAATCCATTGCCATCAAGCAAGTTCTGATTCATGGCAACTCCCACTGAGTTTCCAAGGCAGTAAATTTTTACAGAAGTAGATCTCCCCACCTTCCTTCCGTGGAGTAGCAAGTGGGTTTGAACTGCTAATCTTCTGGCTAGCAGTAAATGTCTTAGGCACCTTGCCATCAGAGTTCCTTTGTGTGTAATAAGATCACATATATATTAGAATTCCTTTCTGGAAAAATTTTGATGGTTTGAATTTTCTAGTAATTTCAACTTCTCAGAATTGAATCAAAATGTTCAAGTTCGTAGCTCACCTTTTCAATCTCTCTCCTAAAATGATTCAGCAGAATACATAGTCAATTTATTTAAATTGAACGTGGCATCAGAATTAGTGGAAGCTTCATCAACAACAACCTGACATATGCAGATGACCCAACTTTGCTTGCTGAAAGAGAGGATGACTTGGAGCAGTTGCTGATAAAGATTAAAGACTGCAGTATGTATTATACCTCAACATAAAGGAAACAAAAATCCTCACAACTGGATCAATAAGCAGAATCACAATAGATGGAGAAAAGATTGAATTTGTCAAACACTTCATGTTGCTTGGTACTACCATCAATGCCAATGGAAACTGTAGTCAAGACATCAAAAGATGTATCACATTGGGCAAATCTGTTGCAAAAGACCTCTTTCAACTGCTGAAGAGCAAAGATATCTCCTTGAAGACTAAGATCCATGTAACCCAAGCCATGATGTCTTCAATTGTCTCATACATGTGTGAGAGCTAGACAATGAATAAGGAAGATCTAAGAAGAGTTGATGCTTTTGGGTTGTGCTGTTGGAGAAGAATTCTGAAAGTACCCTAGACTGCTAAAAAAACTAATAAACCTGTCCTGGAAGAAGAGCAGTTGAATGCTTCTTGGAAGCAGAATGGACAGAGTTCCTCTCACCTACTTTCATCATATTTTCAGGAGGCATCATTCTCTGGAGAAGGATGTCATGGTTGGTAAAGTGGATGGTTAACAAAGGAGGGGAAGACACTCACCAAGATGGATTGACATAGTGGCTACAGTGATGGACTCAGGTATAGTAGGGATCTTGAGGCCAGCACAAAACTAGGCAGTGTTTCGTTCTGTTTTCAATAAGGTCACTATGAGTCAGAGATGACTCAATGACACATGACAACAACAACTTTATTATATACTTTTTTTCTGATTTTTCATTTTTAATTACTACAAATTAATATAAGTATCTGTGTCTTGTAATTCTTTGTAGTACTCAAATAGCTAGCATATGTTTAAGTATGAGTGTGTGTACACAAAACAAATTGAAGAGATGTGTGAACAAAATAAGCTAAAGTGTATTTACGTGATAACTTTAACTCTTAGCAATAAATTTGCCTTGGTGAATACTGATACATGGGTTGTGTTTTTTGTTACTGGACTGGTAAAATTAAAGTCATTCATTTTTATTCCAGGGTAAGGAAGCCATTGAAAGAAAACTTTAGGGTTAATTATATGTTTAATAAGAATGTATGGCCTAAATACTTGGTCTACTGGAAAATTTTCAAGGCATTTATTGTCTGAGATTTTTCCTTTAAAAGAATAAGCCTGCCAACTAGTTGATGAGCATAAAAGTAACTAAAATTGTCTATAATGTAAAATGTAGAAAATGCATCCAATAAGTAGAATATTGCCAGTGATTACACAATGAGTTTTATTTTGCTTCATGTAGAAAATGCAATAAATCTCTCTTTCTTTTTGCTTTTTTTTTCTGTTACTCTCCCTTCCTGCCTTGTTCATTTTTTCCTCTTTCTGCTGTTTAAATGATTGTCACTGATTAAAATTCTTTTGTCTATTACCAGGGTTCTGTAAGTGCAAAAGGGTTCATCTTTGAGGTACTTCCCATGTACCTCTCTATGTCTTTCTCTTCCTCAATGCCACCATATTGGTCACTCACATTTGGTACATTGCCCTTCTCATCACCCACGTCAATACTTATCTTTATCTATCTAACAGCGTTCCCTACCATTCCCTCCCACCCGTGGTAACCAACAAAGAAAATTTCCTTCCTTAGATAAACTTTTCCTTGACTATTACAATAACAGACTAATACAATATTTGTCCTTTTGTGATTGACTTATTTCACTCAGCATAATGTCCTCCAAGTTCATCCACGTTATGTGGTGTTTT
>NW_006921807.1:5283058-5287771 GCF_000298275.1 Orycteropus afer afer | reverse complement strand
GGGATAGGGCACTAAGAGAAAAAAGGTAAAGAAGGAGAAAAATGAAAAAAAAAAAAAAAGGAAAATGCAAAAAGAAAAAAAGAAATGGGTTTGCCAGAAGAAAAAAGGGAAAAGAAAATTAAATTTAAAAAGAAAATAATAATTTTTTTCAACCAGGAACAGGGAAAATAAAAAAAGCTGAAAACTAGGACCTAGGAGGGAAAGAAAAAAGATAATAGTAAAAAGGACAAAAGTATTAATAACAATAATAGTTTTAAAACAGACAAATACAAGCAAACTAAACAAGGGAAAAAAGAAAGCAAAAAATAAAAATAAAAAAAGAGAAAAAAAATCAGTGGAGGACAGGGCAAAGCACTCAGGCTCCATCTGGGCACACAGATTTGAATGGAGTTCCTGCGTGCTCAGAAGGGTGGGAGTGGGGGATGGCCACACCTTCATCCACTGAGCAGGTGTGGGGTATAAGAGTAACAAGAGGAATATCACACCTTTGCAGTCGTGAAGGTCTGGAAAGTCCTTGGGGTTGCTTGCAAGCAGGACCTGTTCTCAAGCCCTTGGAATCTGGTAGAGTGCTATCTCTTTAAATATCCAAAATAGTCAATCCCCTTGTAAACATTCAAAATGGCAGTGTCCTCCAGACAGGCAAAAGTCCACAGCTTAGCCTGCCTTTCTCTTCACCTTCTCCGTTTATACCCCAGCCACCACAGCAGTCCTCTGTGCAGTTCCTGGCTAGCAGGGCTAATTTTTATGTTAATTCTTAGGTTCTACCACCCAGTCAGCACTCTTCAAACTTTGTGTGTCATCAGGATCACTCAGGATTGCTGCCAGAACACAACTCTATATGTCTTCTTTTTTAGTATTTTCATGCAAATTCTTCTGCTAGTTGGGGTTTAGTTGACTTCTATATCCTTCCCTTCAAGGCTCAGGGGTCCAGGATTATCTTCTGTGTCTGTGTTAATTGGTTTCCCTCTTTTTTGTTGAAGATGGTCTGTGCAGTTTTTCTGCCTAGTCCGCCATCTTACCGGAACTCCCTGCATTTATATTTTCAATTAAAACAATTTCTGCTTGACTTCCTGTAGTTGTGGTTTATCTTACCTCAGAAGGGGAAGTTGAGATATGCTAATGGTATTGCTTTGCTCTAATATTGACTCCATGGTTTGGAGGCATGGTTTCATTTATACTTTATAAACCTATAAGGGAATTCTATCTATCACTGAAGAAATGGGCTCTTGGGTTGTGTTAGTTTGTGATTTAGACATGAATTGCATCAAGCAGGCATATCCAAGATGATGCTGTATCCAAGATGATTATAAACTAGAGAATTTTAATTGGACTATGGATCAAAAAATAGTTGAGGTTTTATTTCTCCTGCCAAATAGGAAGAACTGTTAAATCGATTCTATAAAATATCAAACGTGCATAGAAAGTTAATCAATTACAAAAATTAATGCAAAGCCAGAAAATTCTTTTGTTAGAAGCACATTGTTGGTATAGTTGCAAATCTCCCTTTATTCCTGTTAAACATATAAGAATACTAATACTAATTCTTTTTTATAGAAGCTCTGCTAGCATAGTGCCTAAGGCACTTGACTGATAACCAGAAGGCTTGTGGTCCAAACCCACCAGCCACTTTTCTGAAGGGAGTTTGGGCAATCTACTTCCATAGTGATACTGCCTTGGAAACCCAAAGAGGAGTCACTATGAGTTGGGTCCAACTCAATGGCACATAACAACAGCAACAACAATTGTTCTTTATTTCTTCATTGAATCTATATGTTGTTGTTATGTGCCATCAAGTCGGACCTGACTCATAGTGACCCCTCCTTGGGTTTCTGAGGCAGTATCACTATGGAAGTAGATTGCCCCATCTTCTTTCTGAGGAGTGGCTGGTGAATTTGAACCTTCAGGCTTCTGGTTAGCAGTCAAGTGCCTTAGGCACTATGCTACCAGAGCTCCCTTGAGTCTATATAACAGGTGGCAAACATGAAATGTTTTTCAGCTATTGTTAAGTAATCTATAATCTTCATCTACTTATCTGTGTTCAGAATTATTCATAGGTGTTCTTGTGGCATAGTGATTGAAGCATTCAGCAACTAACCAAAATGTTGGCAGTTTTGAACCCACTAGCCCTCCATGAGAGAAAGATGAGGCAATCTGTTACTATAAAGATTACTCCTTTGGAAACCCTCTAGGATAGTTATTTCTGTCCTAAAGGATTGCTATGAGTTGGAATCCACTTGATGGCAATGAGTTTGGCTTGGATTATTTGTGTACACTATAAATTAATCTTGGTTGTCAGGTTCAATAGTACCATACTGGTCTTCAATTAGTTCACTTTCAAAGAACTAATTTTCTCTGCTGCCGAAATGCTGTCCTTCCTGCAAACAAACATGGACTCAGAAAGATGGTGAAAATTTAGTTTACTTATATTACAGTTCTGCTTGTTTTTAAAGATGTTTCCTAATTTTCACTTATTGGAAATTTTATTTGCTGCTCCTTCAGAAATTCTTACAACATGCTACTACAAGAAATTCTTACAACATACTTCTATTTATGGATAAAGCAATCTGAAAATACACATTGGCAAGGAAAATGTAAAGATGCTTAATATAAGACATTAATAGTGAAACAAATGCAGATATTACATATATATATATATATATAGGAAAAAGTCAAAATTGTTTTGAGAGTAGATGAAAAGGAAAACAAGCAAAAATTATTTTTAAATGATGAGGATTTCCCAAGGAATGTCAAGGTATTTGCAAGCTACTTGGCCAACTGACTGGAAGAGATCCATATTTATACTCATTCTGAAGAAAGGTGATGCAACAAAATGTGGAAATTATCAAACACTATCATTGATATCAACATGAGTAAAATTTTGCTGAAGATAATTCAAAAAAGGTTGCAGTAATATATTGACAGGGAACTTCCAGAAATGCAAGCTGGGTTCAGAAGAGAATATGGAATGAGGCTTATCATTGCTGATGTCAGATGGGAATTTGGGCAAAAGCAAAGAATAATAGAAGGATGTTTACTTGTGTTTTATCGACCGTGCAAAAGCAAGCATTCAACTGTGTGGATTATAACAAATTATGGATCATATTGCAAAGAATGGGAATTCCAGATCATTAATTGTACTCATGAGGAATCTATACATAGACCAGGAGACTTGTTTGAACACAAGGGCATACTGCATGATTTAAAGTCATGAAGGAAGTGGGTCGAGGTTTTAACATTTTACCATACTTATCCAATCCATATGCTGAACAAATAATCCTACAAGCTGGACTATATGCAAAAGAAAGTTGCATCAAGATTGGAGGAAAACTCATTAACAACCTGCAATATGCAGATGACACAATTTTGTTTGCTGAAAGTGAAGATGACTTGAAGCACTTAATGATGAAGATTAAAGACTACAGCCTTCAGTATGGATTACATCTCAACATAAAGAAAAAGAAAATCCCCACTACCGGACCAGTAAGTAGCATCACAATAAATAGAGAAAAGATTGAAGTTGTTAAAGATTTCATTTTACTGGGATCCACAATCAACATCCATGGAAGAACCAATCAAGAAATTAGACATTGTATTGAATTCGGCAAATGTTCTGCAAAAAACCTCTTTAAAGTGTTGGAGAGCAAAGATTTCACTTTGAAGACTACAGTGCACCTCACCTAAGCCATGGTATTTTCAATAGCTTCATATATATGTAAAAGCTGCACAATGAATAAGAAAGACTGAAGGGTAGTTAACGTTTTTGAGTTTTAGTGTTGGTGAAAAATACTGAAAATACCATGGACTGCCAGAGAATGAACATATCTGTCCTGGACGAAGTGCAACCAGAATGCTCCTTGGAAGTGAGAGTGGCCAGACTTCCTCTCACCTACTTTGGTCATGTTGTCAGAAGGGACCATTCCCTCGAGAAGGATATCATGCTTAGTCAAATGCAGGGTCAGCGAAAAAGAAGGTACTCAATGAGATGGATTGATACAGTGGTTTCAATGTTGGGCTCAGGTAGAGCAAGGATTGTGACCACGGCCCAGGTCAGGGCAGTGTTTATTCTGTTGTACATAGAGTTGCTGAGTGGGAAATAATAATACTTAACCTCTAAAAAAAAGAAGATTGGGACATTATTTTTAATGAACTCAATACAACAATCCTATTAATCCTTTCTCTTTAGCTGGGTAAACTACTTACCTAAATGGATTTCCTTTTGGTCTCAGTAAGTTTTAGTTTCTGAATACAGTTAATTTCTTAATATGTAAGCTCCCTGATCAATATTTCAGAACTATTACAAATTCTCTCCATGTTTTTATCAAAGATTGATTGGAAAACCATTCATTTTTAGGAATAATATAATCTCAGTTTACATGCTATATAGCCTCTCCATTGAGCTACAACAGGGTAGAAGTAAGGTTAAACATGCCTTGATATAAGGATTCAGTGTTTTTTCCTCAAAAGAAAGACAGAAGATAGGATATGGCAATTTAAAATATTTTATTCACGCATAATTATTTCATATAATAAGAGAAGAAAACTGAAGTAATAGAAAAATTGGCATGTAGATGGATATCATGGAAATGAAAAATTGACTAAACAGATTTTGACCTTCCTAATGGTAGGAGCTCTGGTAGCATAGTGGCTAAGGCACTTGACTGCTAACCAGAAGGCAGGCGGTTCAAACCCACCAGCCACTCCTCGGAAGGAAGG
>NW_006921807.1:5268461-5282903 GCF_000298275.1 Orycteropus afer afer | reverse complement strand
ATGGCTAAAGCACTTGACTGCTAACCAGAAGGCTGGCAGTTTAAACCCACCAGCCACTCCTCGGAAGGAAGGTTGGGCAATCTTACTTCGTAGTGATACTGCCTCAGAAACCCAAGGAGGGGTCGCTATGAGTCGGGGCCGATTCGACGGCACATAACAACAACAACAACAACAAATCAAGTGAAAATACCTTCTAAATTCGGAACTACAGATTGCAATGTGAAGTATTGTCTCCAGATTATTTTGCCCTTGGAATAATTTTTCAGTTTACCCTTTTGACCTGTGAAAATACTAGTAAAGTATCCTCTAGATTTTTTTTTCCCTGCTGTCCAAAAGAAGAGTAAAAAGTCCTATGTGAATACTATTAAGTGAGTTCTTTTTTTGTGTGGGTGCAAAACTCAGCAGCATGATAAAACCTGGCAGTGAAAATTAGAACATTTGGAAATTTCCACATGTTCCTTTATTGAATAAATAATAGTTATTGCTACAAGTGGTATAAACTTTGATTTAATACAATCTAGAGAATACTTATCACCCCATAAATGGTTAACATTAGATATGCCTATACCACTTCCTCATAGATCTGAATAAAATATTGACAGTTTTTGCCTGCCTAGTCAGTAGTGGTTCATCAGATATGACCTTACTTGACAGGATTATTATGGTCTCACAATTAATATAGCATTCTTTTCTTTTCTTTTCTTTTGTTATACATCTTTATAGAAAGCTATCAATGAATGAATTTCAACATAATGCATATACTTTATAGGTAAATTTCAGCATCAAAATGAAGCTACTTGAAATAAGACATAGCTATATTAATATAATTTGTTGTCTTTTCCAGAGAATCCTGTGTATAGGAAGCCAGACAACTTATCTTGATTTCAGACTCCATGTAGGGTAGACTAATGTACTTTTAAAATTGGTGCAATAGGTATTACAAGAAATATGGCTCACAAAATTTGTTGTTGTTGTTGTTATGTGCTCCTGAGTGTTTTCTGACTCATAGCAACCTCACGTACACCAAAATGAAACACCGTCGGATCCTGTGCCAGCCCCACAACCTTTGCTATACCTGACCCCATCATTGCAGCCATGATGTCAATCCATCACATTGAGGGTCTTCCACTTTTCCGTTGTGCCTCCACTTTGCCAACCATGATGTCCTTCTCCAAGGAATGGTCCCTTCTTGCAACATGACTAGAATAAGTGAGACGAAGTTTGGCCATTCTTGCTTCCAAGGAGCATTCAGGTTGCACTTCTTCCACGACAGATTTTATAGTACTTTTAGCAGTCCATGGTACTTTCAGCATTCTTCACCAACATCACAACTCAAAATCACTGACTCTTCTTCAGTCTTCCTTTTTCATTGTCCAGCTCTCACATGCATATGAGGCAACTGATAATACCATAGCTTATGTAAACCTCACCTTAGTCGTCGAGGAAATATCTTTGTTCTTCAGCATTTGAAAGAGGTCCTTCACAGCAGATTGCCCAATGCTATATGATGTCTGATATCTTGACTGCTGATTCCATTGGTGTTGATTGTAGAAACCAAGTAATATGAAGTCTTTGATAACCTCAATCTTCTCTCCATTTATTGTGATGCTGCTCATTGGGAGTTGTGAAGATTTTTGTTTTCTTTATATTGAGGTGTAAACCATACTGCAGATTGCATTCTTCAACCTTCATCAGTAAGTGCCTCAAGTCATCCTCATTTTCAGCAAGCAAAGTTGTGTCATCTGCGTATCTCAGGTTGTTAATGATTCTTCCTCCAATCCTGATGCCATGTTATTCTTCGTATAGTCCAGGTTCTTGGATTATTTGTTCAGCATGCAGAATGAGTAAGTATGGTGAAAGGATACAATCTTGACACACTTCCTTCTTGATTTTAAACCATGCAGTGTCCCCTTGTTCAATTCTACCACAGCTGCCTGGTCTATGTACAAGTTCTTCATGACCACAATTAAGTGTTCTGGAATTCCCACTCTTCTCAATGTTATCCATAATTTATTATGATCCACACAATTGAATGTTTTTGCATAGTCAATAAAACACAAGTAAACAACTTTCTGCTATTATTTGCTTTGAGCCAAGATCCAACTGACATCAGCAATGATATCCCTCCTTCCACAACCTCTTCTGAATCCAGCATCCATTTCTGGAAGTTCTCTGTCAATATACTGCTGCTACTGTTTTTGAATTATCTTCAGTAAGATCTTACTTGTGTATGATATCAGTGATATTTTTCTGTTATTTCCACATTCTGTGGGATCACTTTTCTTTGGACTTGGTACAAATATGGATATTTTCCAGTCAGTTGGCCAGGTAGATAGTTCCAGATCTCCTGGCATAGCCAAAAGAGTGGCTCTAGGGTAGCATCCATTTGTTGAAACATCTCAATGGGTATCCTATCAATTCCTGGAGCCTTGTTTTTCACCAATTTGTCCAGGGCGGCTTTGACATCTTCCTTCAAGGCCATTGGTTCCTGATCATATACCACCTTGTGAAATGGATGAAAATCAACCAATTCTTTTTGGTACAGTGACTGTGTATTCCTTCCATCTTCTTTTGATGTTTCCTGCATCATTCAATATATTGCCCATAGAATCTTTAAGTGTTGCAACTCCAGGCTTAAATTTCCTCTTCAGTTATTTCAGCTAGCTTTCCAACTCCAGGTCTTTGCACATTTCATTATAATAATTGACTTGGTCTTCTCAAGCTGATCTTTGACATTTTCTGTTAAGCTCTTCTGTCTTGTAATTTCTTCCATTTGCTTTAGCTACTCTCCATTCATGGGCAAGTTTCAGAGTCCCTTCTGACATCCATTTTGGTCTTTTCATCCTTTTCTGTCTTTTGAATGACTTTTTGCTTTCTTCATGGATGATGTTCTTGATGTCATCTCACAATTCCTCTGATTTTTGGTCATTGGTGTTCTATGCATCAAATCTATTCTTTAAATGGTCTCCTAATTCAGGAGGGATATAATCAAGGTCATATTTTGGTTCTTGTGGACTTGTTGTAATTGTGTCCAACTTCACCTTGAACTAGCAAATGAGCAGTAGATTGTCTGTTCCACAGTCAGCTCTTGGCCTTGTTTTGGCTGAAGATAATGAGCATCTCCATCGCCTCTTGCCACAGATGTGGTCAATCTGATTCCTGTGTACTCTATCTGGTGAAGTCCATGTGTATTGGACTTACATGTTGTTGAAAAAACGTTTTTGTAATGAATATGTTGTTGGTCTTGCAAAATTCTATCATGTGATATCCAGCATTATTTCTATCTCCAAGGCCAACTTTTCTAACTACCAGTGATTCTTCTTTGTTTCCAACTTTTGTGTTCCAGTCACCAGTGATAATCAGCACATCTTGATTGCATGTTTGGTTAATTTCAGACTGCAGAAGTTGGTAAAAATCTTCAATTTCCTTACCTTTGGCTTTCGTGGTCGGTGCATAAATTTGAATAACAGTAATATTAACTGGCTTTCCTTGTAGGCATATGGATACTATTCTATCACTAACAGCATTGTCCTTCAAGACAGATCTTGAAACATTCTCTGTGACGATGAATGCCTGCCATTCCTCTTCAATTTTTCATGTCTGGCATAGTAGATTATATGGTTATCTGATTCAAAAGGGTCAAAAACAGTACCTTCAGCTCACTAATGCCTAGGGTATCAATCTTTATGCATTCCATTTCATTTTGAAAAGTTCCAATTTTCCTAGATTCATACTTCATACATTCCATGTTCCAATTACCAATGGATGTTTGCAGCAGTTTCTTCTCATATTGAGTCATGCCACTTCAGCAAATGGAGGCCTCGAAAGCTCTACTTTATCCACAGTATTAAGGTAGGCTCTACTCATATTTTGAGTGCCTTCTGATCTGAAGGGCTCGTCTTCCGGCACTATATCAATGTTTCAGGACTATTCAAAAGGATTTCCAGTAGTATGTCAGACAGTGTTTCACTACTATTCATATGGTTTTCACTGGCCAATTCTTTGAGATGTGAATGGCCTCTTCCTTCTTCCAAGTCTCTCTCAGTCTGGAAGCTCCACCAAAACTGGTCCACCATGGGCACCCCTGCTGGCACAGCCTCCAGCCTCACAGCAACATGCAAGCCACCTTAATATGACAAGGCAACAGACAAGTTTGTCTCCCTTAGCTGTTCCAACAACTCCACTCACTTCCAGGGCTTCCCCCTACCTGTTCCTGCTGGCCCTGCCTGTCACTGCTCCCAGCCACTTTGGGGGCTGTCCCCTGCCCTCCTTACCTGTAATAAAATTACTTTTAAATATTATTCTATCACTGACAGCATTGTACCTTAGGATATATCTTGAAACATTCTTTCCCACACCATTCCTCTTCAATTTGTCATTTCTAGCACAGTAGATCTTATGGTTATCTCATTCAAAATAGCCCAAACCAGTCCATTTCAACTCACTAATACCTAAGATATAAATCTTTATGTATTCCATTTCATTTTTGACAACTTCCAATGTAATGAAATTAATTTTGTTAGTTAAGAGGCTTAACCTTAAAAGAAATTGGAGTTACACTTCTAGCAATTGTATACATTTTGTTGAATTCATATCAATGACAGGTGACAGTAGTGTTCCTAGGCAATCTATTGTTGGGTGTGCAGAAGGAGAGAACAGAAAAATTGTACTAGCAGGAGGGAATGAAGGACAAATAGAAGCCATACCACAAAGCTGGGTCACATTAGCAAACAACTGATATTGGAAGAGTTTTTAAAGTCTAAAAATATAACATAAAGTGTATCATATTTTAGCAAAGATATAATTTACTTTCCCTGTAAAGTATATATAAAAAAAAAAAAAAAACTTTCATTAATTCTAATAGTATTCCTTAAGAGAAAATGAAGTCCTTTTTTTAAATAAAGCACAATGATTCAGTATTCATATTTTCAGTCACATTAACATGACTCACAACATAACCATGGATATATACATAGACCCACCCAAACCCACTGCCATCAAGTTGATTTTGACTCATAGTGACCCTATAAGACAGAGTAGAAATGGCCTATAGGGTTTATAAGGCTGTAAATCTTTACAGAAGCAGAATGCCTCATCTTTCTCTCACGGAGCAGCTGGTAGGTTTGAACCGCCAAGCTTTTGGTTAGCAACCCAATGCCTTAACCACAGAGCCACCAGAATGCCAATATACACAGAAAAATGTTCAATATTTTATAGAAACCAAAAACCAAACCCATTGCCATAGAGTTGATTCTGACTCATAGCAACCTCCATTGGGTTTCTAAGGATGTAAATATTTAGGAAATAGATTGCCCCATCTTTCTCCCTTGGAGGAGCTGGTGAGCTGCTAACCTTCTGATTAGCAATCAATGCTTGAAATCCACTATGCCACCAGTGCTCCTTTTATATTACAGAATAAGTATGAATTAGGAGCTCTGGCAGCACAGTGCCTAGGGCACCTGACTGCTAACCAGAAGGCTGGCGGTTCAAACCCACCAGTCACTCCTCGGAAGGAAGGTTGGGCAATCTACTTCCACAGTGATACTGCCTCGGCAACCCAAGGAGGGGTTGCTATGAGTCAGGGCCGACTCGACGGCACATAACAACAACAAGAAGTATGAATTAATATACCACTTACTAAACATGACCTCTTGTATAAGCCTATTTCTCACTTTCAGTTTTTTTAAGCTATTGTTGTTATTATCTATCATTATGTGGACTCCTAGTCATGGATACCATATGTATAACACAATGGAATGTTGCCTACTTCTGCATCATCTTTATGCTCAGTGATATATTTTAGTCCATTATTGTGGCTGTTGCATACATCCATATCATTGAGAGTTTCCCCCAATTGACTGGTCCTCTACTTTACTGCACATGATGTGATTGATCCTTCACACTTATATTTAATTTTGAAATGCTCACAGTCTTGAGCAACAGGAAAGATTTTGGGCCTATGTATTTATTTATTATTTTTCCCATATATTTCTTGGTCTCTATACTGGCTTGCCTGGGAAACTGATCTCTTTGATTTAGAATGTTTAATTTTAAATAGAAAACATCTGTTCCTACCTCTTCAGTCTCCTGAGTTTATGTTTTGCCAATAGATATGCTATTATTTGTCTTTTTAAAGTGGTTTTTGTCATCTTTTATCCTCTGGGAAATGCTGTTTGCTTATTATTATTGTCACTGCACTGTGTTTTTGAGTCTCTCCCTGAACCACTATTTCCTTCAACTGTGTGCTCTGCTAACTTGATAAAATCATTGTCTTTCTCGGCATCTTCCTGTATTAACCTAACTTGAAAATGTCCCCTCCTTTATTAGAGTCATGGGCTCAAGTGTCCTCATTATTCCTAGCTTACTCTTTTACAATTCTAAGCACATCTTTATAAAGTTTACTAATGCCTCAAATTTTACCATGCTCAAATCACTTCTTGAGATTTGTTTTTTAATGGTCTTGTTTTATTATGTACAGATTATTGGCAAACAAACAAAACACCTCTTCTGTAAACAGCAGTCTCTGGCTTTTCCCTGAGCTCCCAAAAGAATATCAATGAGAACCTCTGGAAGACTGTTCAAAAACATAACCCCCTCCCCAAAGGGAGAAGAAATGCATGTGCTTAACTTTTTGATTCCATGTTATTTGGCCAAATTCACTTGTAATCATACACCTCTCCTTCCTTGCCTTAACCTGGGGTTTCAGCTTCTCTGGTTCAAGAAAAGGTCTCAGCAGGGGATAGGTATAAACCAGTCCTTCAGTCAATATTCATCTTATTCTTCTGCAGACACTCAATGAAGGCTTGCACTGCCTCTCTGTTAGAGATAGGTGCCTGCCATGGAGGTGGATGTTAAGAGAAAGGAGATCATCCAGAGCCCTATGTGTTCTTCAGATTATTAAAGAAATGGATATTTTATTTAAAAAAAGGGATTCAGAAACTCTTTCTTCATCTGACAGTTAAAGCTTTGCTATTAGGAAACATTTAAAAAACTATCTCATTTTTATTTTGTAATAAATTCCATCCCAGGAAATGCATTATCATCATGCTGTTGTTGTTGTTGTGTGCCGTCAAGTCGGCCCCGACTCATAGCAACCCCTCCTTGGGTTTCCGAGGCAGTATCACTATGGAAGTAGGATTGCCCAACCTTCCTTCCGAGGAGTGGCTGGTGGGATTGAACCGCCAGCCTTCTGGTTAGCTGTCAAGTGCTTTAGCCACTATGCTACCAGAGCTCCTGCAGATTCCCCAATTCCTTTGTCAAGTCTGGTATCCATTTCAAAAACAGAAACTCCAACAGGGGGCACAATATAGATTCAAATCTAAGTCACTTGCTTTCAGAGGTAATCTTTGTTCATGTGAATTGGATTTGTCTTTTGCTGTTGTTGTTGTTAAGTGCTGTTGATTAAGTGTGACTACATTGTGCAAATGTGAAAAATGCCAAATACTGCATAGTAAATTTAACATATGTGTCTTCATATTTGCTGTATATTGGAGGTTAAGCGTAAATATACTCTCTCCTTTGTTTATGTTGTAGGAAAGCTTTTTTTGCTATATTTGTGAAGAAAAATGCTAATGTCTCTCAGTAGAGTGTTCTAACCAATGGAAGAAAATATGTGGTTTTATTAAATTTCACTGTTTAGTGATCAAATCAAGGAGCATCTATGGTTTGCTCAGACTCAATGCCTTAGCTTTGGAGGTTTACTTTCAATTTATAGTATTGATTTGCTTCTTATTTTTCCTTTCCAAAAGAGAAAGAAGAGAGTCAGCATTGAGATTTAGGATCTCCAGAGCTAAGTTTATAACCACTTCTTTTCTGTATCATCATGATACAATGAAATAATTGGTAGAATTATAGTCTCTGTGACTCCTGTGCAACCCCAAGGAAGCATTGCTTCTCTTTTTCCTACCAAATTTCAAACTATAAAAGAATAAATATGAAGAATTGACTACTTTTTAAAGAGAAATCAAATAGGATAAGTAATTAACACATTCCAGAAAAATAGATGCAGATATTATTAAAAATACAAGCACATTAAAGTAAATATGTTTATTTGTTTTTTTTTAAAGTGAATATAAAATTCCTACCCACTAACACTAAAAGGAGTAATATTATCCAGTCCCAATATTGCCATATTTTTAAAAGATCCCTTTATCCCCTCAACAGACAATAAATTAAGCAATTGGCCTGGAATCGGTCCAACCTCCTGTGTATCAGAGTAGAATTTTGCTCCTTGGGGTTTTCCTTGGCTGATTTTTTGGAAGTAAATCACCAGTTCTTTCTTCAGCACACTTCTGGGTGGAATCAAACCTACAAAATTTCAGTTCAGTGAACTGAGTTTGTCACAAATTGAAATAGTGTTCTTTGTAATGAATATCATCACATTTTGATTACATTCAATGCACCTATTTCATTTTCTTCTTTTCAATGTATATCTTAATTTATCAAAATAGAAGCTATCGCAATCCATATATTTCTTCTTCTTTTTTTTAATTGCCAGCAAAAGTTAAAATTGCTATGCTCCTCTCCCCAAGTAGGTTCCCTTACTTGTTCTTTTATTGAAAATGTATCATGTTTTCTACATAAATTAAGACCTATACAAACATTTTGCTTCAGGTTTACCATTTGACTTAAATCATGAAGGTCAGTGTTTTCAGTTTTATCAAGTACCTTTGCTTCCCTTACTAAAAAATGTTATAGTATGATGAATCAAATTTGTTCTTAAGAGCTCAATGGAAAAAAAAAAAAATCACCAACATTTGATCATAAAAGAAAATTTAAAAGTACTAATGTGTATTTACTAGCATTTATGTAGGACTCTCTATTACTTAGGAGCTGTTGTGTGGGGTCTTTTATACGTACTTTCTCATTTTAATATCATGACAAATTTTGTTCTCCAGGAACATTACAATTCCAAGTTCATAAAAAGAGTAAGTTCAGTCCTGAAATAAACACAAATAAAGAAAAGGAATCTCTTTTCATGTGCATGTTCTCACAATTTCTTTTTCTAGAAAATAAAAAGATTCTAATGACTCGCATTCTTTATTACATAAAATAATTTCAACTGTTGTTAAGATCAAGTCAGCATAACTGTATTAAGATAATTGATACTAGTTTTCACAATCCCAGTAAATATCTTATACACAATGTCTTGCTTGTGTCTTATTTGCCAGAGATAATACTGTAGGTTTCAGGCAATATTGTAATGTCTTTAATTGTCTGTATGTCTTTTTCTTTTTCCCCTGCTTCAAGTGTATCATCTCCTCCTATAGATGTTGCCCTTAAATTAAACTAGCAATAAACTAATCATTGGTATCTATATATCTATATCTATATATCTCTATCTCTATCTGGGAGCTCTGGTAGCATAGTGCATAAGGCACTTGACTGCTAACCAGAAGGCTGGTGGTTCAAACCCACCAGCCACTCCTATGAAGGAAGGTGGGGCAATCTGCTCCCTTAGTGATACTGCCTTGGAAACCCAAGGAGGGGTTGCTATGAGTTGGGTCTGACTTGATGGCACATAATAACAACAACAAACAACATATCTCTACCTATACGTATAGCTGTATCATCTATCTCTCTCTCTCTCTCTTTCTATATATAAATATAGTCATGCCTATAAAGGCAAAATTTGCTGAGTAAAGTATAGGGAACCCTTTATTTCAGCTGTCTTAAAAACTGATGAGTGTTGCCACAAAGACAATTTGGCAGCAGTGATTGGTATACATTGTGAAGACATGAAATGAAACAGAAATGAAAGGACTTTATTTTTCTCCATATTACAGAGGCAACTTGGGATATCCAAGAAGCTTGAAAGACTGTATGTTCCCCTTTGGAAATCTAAATTATATATGCAATGAGTTAACATAATTTTAGAAGTACACTAACATTTGAACTTATTTTTTCAGTTGTGGTATAGTTTTAACAAAAATCTTCAGCATACTAGAAAAAAAAAGAACTAGCATGAAGTTTAAGAGGGATAGATTTCTCCTCTTTTTGCTTTATCTCTATAAAAATCAGTGTCTGAGACAATGAGAAAGTATCATAATATGCATTGGATGAATGAAGGTTTGTCAAAACAAACATCTCTTGGGTTCAAATACAGGTTCTGTCTTTATATGCTCTGTGACCTTGGTAAAAGTCAGCATTTCTGAGCATTAGATTCTTAATAGATAACAATATCTGCCTCAAAGAGGCTGATTAAATAATAATAATAATAATTAACTAATACGGAGATGAAAAAAATGACATGGCAATCTACTTCTGAACATCAGCCAGTAAAAATACTATGGATAACCAGGGTGTGATCCCACAGTACATGAGGCCACCAAAATAATGGAATGCTTCTCTGAACAATTTTCACATAAAAAGCACATTATTTTTGCAGAGTGAAAAAAGTGCAACCACAGAATAGAAATAATTTTCCTTCAGAATAAAGTTTCATATAAAAATATTACATGATTTTTAAAAATACTAGGATTCATTGGGATAATGAAAATAATATAATTGAAAGACATTACTGTTAAGTCCAAGTGAGACTAAATGCTAGTCACCAAAATTTGCAGTTAACAAAAGAATGGATAGCCTTCTGCTAGATGATCCTTCAAAGAGGACTTTAGCAATAAAATTAATTTCAGTTGCAGAAAACAGGAAGTAACTGATAAAAAAGTAAAATCTCTTCATATAATGCATTGGTATATTATTATTTTTTAATATTATCTAATGTCTAAGCCTTCCTGACAATCTGTACACAGAAGAGGACTATCTACATTTTTTTTAAATTTAACATTATATGATAACAGCTAACAAGAAAAATATAGAAATATGCAGATATAAGTTTGAATGTATACATCAGCATGCATTATAGGTTGCTTTATAACAAGAATGGTTGTGATTTTGCATCTCTGCTCCTTTAGATTAAATAAGAGTATTAAATTTTACCCATGGATATAAGCATTAAGTTTTTCAACTATTCATTTAACAAATGATTCTTGCACACAATGACTTTAATTTTTCATGAGACATAGTATCCTATAAATGTCCTCATATTTAGTTTTCTTAGGCAAAACTCAGATTGTAATATGATTCCTAGATTTAATTTTCTTCAGATGCTAAAGTCTCACTTAAACTGCTACAGAAGTGCTTGAATGATACAATATTCAGAGAAGAAAATATATTAGATTTTCCTGAGAGTTTCCTTGATGAATTGTAAGCTATCAATCATTCAAAATAGAAGAATTTCAATTTGAAAATTTGTACACAGATGAGGACTATCTACATTTTTTTAAAAAACAAGTGACTTGCATATGATGGCACAAGTTTGTGAGCTGAAGCTCATCATGTAATTTATGCTATACGAATCTCGATACCTTTGCACATTTTACTCTATCAAAAGGAATTGAACCAAAAGGCAGTGAAAGTGTAATTTCATTATATGGTTTTGACACACACAAAATATGAAGACATGAATCTTGTCCTCTTTTTTATTTCAGGAAAAAAAAAATATTTTTTTCATTTTTCCAGTTTGGAAAAAAATACTTGGTTCCATACAGGTTGATTCATTTAATTAAAAAATTTTGTTTCTTCATCCTGTTACCTATAAATTTACTGTATAAGGAAATGGAATGTGAAAATGGGTGTTAGTATTCAAATATAATGAGTCTTTATAGTAAAAGCTAATATTTTATATAATTTCATAGACCACTTTTTTTTTTTCTTAACCTTTTACGTTATTAAAGTGTTACTTCTCTTCAACGGCTCCAAATTTAATTAAGAATGTCAAATTTGCTATGTTAATTATATGTTCTTTAGTTACATGCAAGGAGCTCCAGTGGTGCAGTGCCTAAGGCAATTGATTGCTAACCAGAAGTTTGGTGGTTCAAACCCACCAGTCACTGGAAGAAGGAAATGGAGCAATCTACTTTCATAGAAGTAGCCTTGGAAACCAAATCGGGGTTACTATGAGTCCCAATCTACTTGATGGCAGTGGGTTTTGTTTTTTGACTTTGGTAAATTATATGTGTTGCATTTCTATTTTATTTTTTAAGTAACAAGTAATACATGCTGATGGTAAATATTTTTTTTTAGAATCTCTAAGTAAAGACACACTTACAGATTTTATTGTACCTGCTGTTGTTGTTATGTGCTGTGGAATTGGACCCAACTCATAGTGACCTCTCCTGGGGGTTTCCGAGGCAATATCACTATGGAAGTAGATTACCCAACCTTCTTTTCTAGGAGTGGCTGATGGGTTTGAACCACCAGGCTTCTGGTTAGCGGTCAAGTTCCTTAGGCATTGTGCTCCCGGAGCTCCCTTATTATACCTAAGTATAGATATATTTACAGATTTCTATTGTATTTTTCTACCCATAATTACATGCTTCTCTCAACAAGTAGCCACTTTAAGATTTTAATATTTGTTTTGTTTTCCTAAAAAGTTATTTGTTTTTTTTTTAACAAAGATCTGTAACATGTTTTGTAAACAATTAAAAATCATTAATTATATTTTTATAACAGCATAAATATTAATTGAAACAGCTAAAATATATTTTGATGCTACTTGATTTTATTTCTTGTTTAGTTTTCTATAAATAGATGTAACTTCAAAAGTGTAGTCAATTTCTCAACTTCTACGTCTTTCTTCAAAAGCATCAACATTCTCAAGACAATGAATATTGAACACTTTATCAAACGACCTTTAAATTTCAGCATGTGGAACAGAAAATGGTGAACAATTATTGATTACTTGAATTAATAGTGACTAAAAGTGACGGGAAGGAGTTCTGGTGTTGCCTACTAACAAAGGATTTGGTGGTTTGAACATATCAGCTGCTCTGAAGAAGAAAGATGGGGTAGTCTGAGTCCCTAAAGATTACAGCCTTGGAAACCCAATGTGGGTCGTTATTCCTCAGAATGACTTGATGACAGTGAGGGTTTTTTTTTTTTTTTTTTTTTTTTTTAATGGTGGTGGGAGGGCCCTCTAGTGGTGTAGTGTTTAATCATTCAACTGATAACTAAAAGATGAGCAGTTTGAACCCACCAGCTCTTCTATGGGAGAAATATGAGTCAGTCTGTTTCCTGAAAGATTTATAGACTTGAAAATCCTATGGGGAAGTTCTATTCTGTTCTACTTTTATTCTGAAGGGGTCATAATGAGTAGGAATCGACTGGATGACAGGGGGATTTGGTTTGGGTTTTTGGTAATCATAGTCTATCTCAAATGCAATCATTGGTCAATATCTACTCTTGGAAGATCAAAAATGCTTCTACCATACACTGATTTTTCCCTAAAGAACTCTCGAATACTTTGATCCAAGGATTTCAGTGATCAGTTCTTCTACATAAGAGAGAATGAAAAAAATTCTAGATCCCAAGTTCACTGATTTCCACAACAACACTGTCTTCTTAGGGTGAAAACCATCTCATCTAAACTGCTTTTCCAAATAGAAGGAAAAATAACCCTGAGTCTACTCCCACCATTAAGAACAATATTCAAATGCTTCTTTTTTTTTTTTTTCCCCCCATGGGTCAATGCTTTTTTTGTTTGCAAGGTTCCCTCCACTTTCCTCCCACCCCTGGCAACCAACAAAGAAAGTTTCCCTCCATATATAAACCTTTCCTTGATCCTCCACAACAACAAACTAATACTATATTTGTCCTTCTGTGATTGACTTATTTCACTCAGCATAGTGTCCTCCAAGTTCATCCATATTATGTGGTGTTTTGCACACTCTACATTATTTTTTAGTGCTGCATAGCATTACAGTATGTGTATATACCATAGTTTGGTCATCCCTCTTCTGCTGATGGGCACGTAGGTTGTTTCCATCTTTTTGCTGTTGTAAATAGTGCTGTGATGAACATGAGTATGCATGTATCTGTTCCTATCCTGGCTCTCACCTCTCTAGGATATATACCTAGTCATGAGATTGCTGGGTCAAATGGCATCTCTAATTCCAGCTTCCTAAGGAATCACCATATTGCTTTCCACAGTGGCTGTGTCACTTCATAGTCTCCTGACCATTTTTCAATTGGATTGTTAATTCCTTTGGTGTTGAGGCATTGGAGTTTTCCATCAATCTTATAGATAAGTCCTTTGCCAGATATGTAATTATCAGCAAATATGAATTTGTTGCTGTCAGTTTTGTCATGTCCTTTTTCATTGTGTCAATTTCTTTATTCCTTATAATTTTCTATTCTGAGCTTGTTTGTTTGTGAATCATGTTATCACTTCCTTCATTGTTATTGTTTTAGCATTTACTGAATAATTATGTTGGTCCTCTTTTTTATTTTGATGTGAAGGTTTATCATTTTTCTTTGAGGTTACCTTGTGATTTATAGTTTTCTTCCCAAGTGTAGAACAGTCCATTCTATCTTATAGGTGTCTTGACTTCCCTACTATCTAGAAGTTCTGTAACAACACAGATTTTTTTCCCCTCTTTT
>NW_006921807.1:5260411-5267786 GCF_000298275.1 Orycteropus afer afer | reverse complement strand
CCACATGAACCTTACGCTTTCTTCATTTTGTTTTGATTTTTTTTCTGATTGATCCTTTCCAAAGAAATATTCAGGTATTTGTCTTCAATCTCATTAATTCTGTCTTCTATTGCATCAATTTCACTCCTTTGCCCTTTCAATGTGTTATCTATGTCTGGCAATTTAGTATTAATCTTCTGGATTTCTATCTGTAGATTTAGAAACATTTATAATTTTTCATTGATTTTGTCATTTTGTTCTTGTATTTTTAAATTCTTTTAGAGTTTTTCTTTGTGTTTTCTTTGGTCTGTCTCTCATTCCTTTGAAGATACCTAAATATAATTCTTGTGAATTCTTTATCTGGGAGTTAGAAAGCTGCGTCTTCCTCAAGGATGTGTTTTGGGTCTGTATCCTGGTCCCTTGTTTCTCCTGCTTTATCTTGCTACTTTGTGTGGAGTATGACACTCTGTTGTCTCTGAGGCATTGTGATGTTTTTGTGTTTATATTTAATTGATGATTATATGTTAGAGTGACTTGCCCATAATTTTTGTTTTCTTTGTTTTGTTTGTATGTTATCTATACAGGCAGGGTACTGTGCTGTGCTCCTCTGTTCACTAGTTGACAGCACTTACACACTCACCACCTGTTGTCAGCCTCTAGTATGTCCTTGCTGCCCCTGGCAAACAGAGGCTGTTCTTGGGTCCCTGGAATCCAAATGAGAATGTTATCACTGTAAAATCCAAAATTGTTGCAACTTGTAAACATTCAAAATAGCTGCACCCATGGTCACTTTAAATATCCAAAATTACTGCCACATATAAATAATCCAAATGGCTGTGCCCTCTGGAAGCAGAAAGTCCACAGCTCAGGTTGTCTCCTCCTTGCTGTTTCCCTTCCTAGTCATAGGCCACCAGAGCAGTTGTCCCTGCAGCCCATGGTGACCAGGACTGATCTTTAGGTCAATTCTCAGGTCCCAACACCACTTGGAAATATTCAGCCTGTTGGTCTTATCAGAATAGCTCCAACCATCTTTGTACTCACTGTTTTCGTTCGGGTTTTTCTGCTAGTTGGTGCCTAATCCACTTCTTTACAGTTTCTTTCAAAGCTCAGGGTTCCAGGATTATCTTCTGTATCTCTGTCAATTGGTTTTCTTTTCTTTGTTGAAGAGGGTCTCTGTTGCTTGTCTGCCAGTTCCTCCATCTTACTGGAAGTCCAGGAGCTTAGCTCAAATGCTTCTTTAAAAGCTGATGTCCTTCTTGATGAAATGAAAGCTTACAGTTCACCCACATTTCTTGTCATTTTTTCAAAGTTAGCAATTGATTTTTCTTTTCTTTCTTCCTTTTTTCCTTTTTTTTAATTTCAGTTTCAAGAAAAATTCTTATATCATGCATAGTTTCACAGACAACTTTGCCTTACAAGCAGAGGTCCCAGATGCCTTATCTGCAGCCAGCTGCCTCTGCTGCTTCCACTATCTTTGTTGTTTGAATATTGTGTTCTAATGGGAATATAAGGGAGCTCTGGTAGCGTAGTGCCTAAGGCACTCGACTGCTAACCAAAAGGCTGGCAGTTCAAACCCACCAGCCACTCCTCGGAAGGAAGATGAGGCAATCTACTTGCAGAGTGATACTGCCTTGGAAACCAAAGGAGGGGTCGCTATGAGTCGGGTCCAACTTGATGGCACATAACAACAATAACAACAACATGGGAATATAAAGATGGATAACTTCTCCATGTTCCTATTCTTTTAAGATGGAGCCTAAACCTAAAACCAAAACCCATTGCTGATTCCAAATTGTAGTTCTGAATAATAGCAACCCTATTGGACAGAGTAGAACTGCTCCACATGGTTTTCAAGGCTGTAAATCCTTAAGGAAGCAGACGGCCACATCTTTCTCCTACAGAGCATATAGTGGGTGTTTTAGATTAGCAGCCAAGTGCTTAATCACTGCCCTACAAGAGCTCTTCCCAATATAAAGGTTACAGTTCCTGTAACTGGTCCTGGGGTTTCCTTTATCCAGGAGAGGTTTTGAAGCAGGTTCTTGTGTTCTCTCAGGAAAAAATTCAAGAGACCACACACCCACATACACACCACACTTCACAGTATCAAGCACTAGCAAGTTTATTAAGTAAATGTACACTCTCAAAGAGATAGAAAGAAAGCTTACTCCTAAAGGAGAAGTAGCTCTGAGTTATGTATAACAATATTTTTATATCTTCTAAATATTAGGAGCTGGATTTGGGCAAGATTTGCTGGTAAGCTTCCTTATTTTGTTCTACCAATCCCGTCTCTTCTTCTATTTTCTTTCCTTATGTAGCTAATCTTTACTGTTCAACCTTTCTAATCTTTCCAAAATTCTCCTTGATTGCCCACCAAGAAGGTAAAAAACACAATGTAAATTCATTATATTTATTGTAATGAAACTTATTGTCAAATTGGCCCAAATTCAAGAACACAGAAATTGCCCTCTATGCATGTCCGAGGTGGAATCTGCTGCTCATCTTCTGTGGTATAAGCTGTGGTTGTTTCTTTATCTTGCTTACGTCTAGCTTCCTGCCTTCTGAGTGAAAAAAGTTTTTGCTGTTTTTTTCCTATCTTCTCAGGTTCCCTACTTATGTCTAACTCACTACCTATTCTATCATTCTGACTCATAGGGACACTGACAGTATAGGACAGAGTAGAACTGCCCCATAGAGTATCCAGGGCTATAAATCTTTACAGAAGCAGGCTGCCTTATCTTTCTCCCTGGAGTTTTTGGTGGATTTGGAACGGCCTTCCCTTTGGTTAGCAGCACAATGTTTCAACTAAACTGCCACTAGAGCTACTTTTATAAAGCTAAGTAGAGTACTAATAACTGATCAGTATTAACAATAGTAATGATAACTGCATCTGTCATTCATGAGAACTGCATCATGAATTAAAATACCTGATATTTTATTAATTATTCTTTTTATGTATGAGTAATTTTTCAATATTTTTGTTAAATAGATAAACGAATATTGGGAAAAATTATTCCGAAATAAAATTTTAGATTTGCTATTTTGAAAACTCTTTTCTTTATTTTTTTGCCAAAGAATTTCTATCTGATCTGAGTAGTTATTTTAGATAAGACTAAGTTTTTTTTTTTTTTTTCCTAGAAGTAATTGGTAATTGGCTACCCTACCAGTTATTCAAACCTCTAATATCTATATTCAATTTTGTTTCTTTCTCTTAACTTTGCAGGAGGGTGGAATTTTTGCAAATTTAAATTGTTTCCACATGGATTTTCAGTGGTGGCCATCATAAAATCAGTTTAACTATCCTTTAAAGATAACTTAAAAGTAAATAGATACAATAGTTTATAGCTCATAATGGATTCTTAATAAAAATGTTCATTCTCACAGAAAAAGGAATGTTGATGCATACATACTGCTTACTCACTTCTCCACAGTTCTTTCATGAGTTAAGTGCTGTAGATCCATTTGTATGATTAAGACTGAAATGTTGTCAACTCAGAAAAAAATAAAATAAAAACTTTTCGAATAAAGATCACAGGCAGAAGAAATGAAGAAACAATGCATGTGAAGAGAGGAGAAATTTTATATACAAAGAAAATTTGGGAACTATGTACTCAATCACTTGAAAAAAAAAGATAATAAAAACATAAGATATAAATTACATGCATAGTCTAAATATTTGGTACTAGAAATGATAATCTTTTTAAGAAGATTCATTATTTTAGGTAATTCTCTCCATTCTACTTTCAAGACAAAAATTCAAATCTTTAAAGAAATATGAGTCTGTTCTTTTTACTTCTACTCTGTTCCACAACACCTCCCTGAGGAACTGTTGCCTTGAAAGATTGTTTCTCTGTAATCCTTGTTTTAGTATAGTTTATAATTCCAGTTTTCCCACTATTAAGTTAATAGTTAAATACAGTCATTGAAAGGTAAGAGATTACAAAATGCACTTATATTTTAACACTCTGAAATCTTCAGGCAGAATTTTATCCAAGCAATGGGAATACTAATCCAAATTACTTACATGTTATTATCTGAAGTGGAAGTAATAACTATGGTTTTATTATTTTATTATTAAAGTGTTGTGAAAATAAATACTTGGAAGAGTCACAGCATCTTTTGTTTTTCATACTTAAAGTATTACTTATATAACTTTTATAATTTAAACTTGAACAAAAAACCTGTTAAGTGAAATTCTGTAGTATCTATAAAATTCTTTAAAATGCCAATGAGAGAAATTGCACTGGACAATGTTAAAACAAGTATGGATGACTTTATTCAAAGGATTACTGTAAGGTAAGTGAAAGTGTTATGGGAAGGTATGGAAAAGAACACCACAACACTGTTGTTTTGGGCTTGGAGTGAATTCTGACTCACAGAGACCCCATATGGCAAAGCAGAATTAACCCATAATATTTTCTTGACTGTAATCTTTGTGGAAGCATATCTCCAGGTCTGTCCCCTGCAGAGCTGTTAGGTGAGTTCAAATCACCAACCTTTTTGGTTTGTAGCCAAACTCTTAACCTTTGAGCTACCAGGGCTCCTTTTGAACCCAATAGAAGGAAAGCTACATTATTGCAATGAGGAATGAGGGAGATCAGAAAGAATCTGAACTACTCTGTTTAAACAGCAGTCAGGAAAAAGTTTTAAAGACTAAAGTAGGCTAGTGAAAAAATAGTAAAGTACTGAAGGTCCTTAGAGGGAGGTTAAGCAATGGGGCATGCCATCACATGGCATTATCTCCTGTTTACTTTAAAGGCAGATGGAGCAGGTTCCATCTGGATTCTATAAGAACAGGGAGAGAAGGAGGTCAGGATCCTAGAGTCTGGAAGAGCCTGCCTACAGTTTAGTCACTCTGAGGGAAATGGTAATGCTGGCTTGGTCAGCCATTTTCCAGAATACAAAAGGCTGGCTGATTTCCAGGATCACGGGGCTTGTGTCAAATCCAACATTATCATCAGTGTAAAATTCACTTGGTTTTTAATCCATTTCTTAAAAATGTAAAAGTGCTATGGTTTCTATTTCGGGAGTTCTGGTAGCATAGTGGCTAAAGCATCTGACTGCTTTCCATAAGGCTGGCAGGTCAAATCTGCCAACCACTCCTCAGAAGGAAGATTGGGCAATCTATTTCTGTAGTGATACTGCCTCAGAAACCCAAAGAGGGGTCGCTATGAGTCGGATCCAACTCGACAGCAATGAGTTTGTTTTTTTTGGTTTATATTTTCTATTTAGTTTGTGAGACTGATTAAAAGTGAATACTAATATTTTTAATAGCTAAAATTCAGTTACAATTGTAAACTAGTGAATCAGATTGAACATTAAATATCATAATATCATAAGCACAACTAACAGTAAGTTTTCCATCTAGTTATATGTCTCTTTGAGAAATATATTTTACAGCTGAAAAAGTTCCAAATTTACAAAGTAAATTAACTCAATTCACTGTATTACGAAGTGATGAAGCAAAATTTTCAAAAGTGTGAAACAATGAAGTTGAGGAAAAGGTAAAAAATGACTGTCTTACATATATAAAAATGAACATGTGTTAAATTTTTTTTGTTTTACTCATATGTGAGAGAATAGAGAAAATGTTACAAACATTTCAAAGAAAAAGTGAAAGCAGTACATATTTATATGAAGTAGAGGAATGTTGAGATGATTTGTAAATGGAAACAAGATTGATCTTTCCAGAGAGGGTTTATTAAGGAAAAGGGGAGGAAGTCAAGTAGACCATTACTGGACAGAATGTACATATATATCAGCTACCTAAAACTTTAAAAAAGGTTGCAAAATGACTCAAAGAAAATAAACAGGGCTAGAATTTGAGCATATACTATAATGGCATTTGTCTGCAAACTAGAACGTCAGCAGTTCAAACACACCAGCTGCCCTGTGAAGGAAAATGGGACAATCTACTTCACAAAGATTTACTGCCTCAGAAACCCAATAGTAGTCACCTTAAGTCAGAATCAACAGAATAATAGTGATTTTTTTTTTTAAGTTAGTTATAGAAAATGCAGTTTTCTACTGAAAAACAATGGAATCAAAACATTCTCATAAAAATATAAACAAACACATAGACACATATCTTTTGTAACCAGCAGTTTAAAATAAA
Organism: Orycteropus afer afer; assembly: GCF_000298275.1. NCBI lineage: Eukaryota > Metazoa > Chordata > Mammalia > Tubulidentata > Orycteropodidae > Orycteropus > Orycteropus afer. The sequence goes on along the minus strand of NW_006921807.1, from coordinate 5,261,695 downwards.
CAGAACCCTAAACATGGTTCATTTCCATATTGAAGAATAGAAGAACAGCTTCAGCTTTGAGGCTAGTATTTATGTAATATTGACAAGAAATTCCATTCTCAAGTTTGTTTTAGAATTTCTCAAAATGTGATAGATCAATCGCATCAATATTTTTTTAAGATTCCTGTAAAATACAAATTCCTGAGTTCTACATCAGACCTACTGAATAAGAATCTCTAGGAGTGACAACTGTGGATTTACTGAATATAACATGGCTTGCAGATAACGCTTAGAAACAGCAAAGTATTAAAGCCTTGGTGTAGAAAGACCAACAATTAGGAAAAGATAGTGTTTGATGCAATAGAAAACACACTGACATAGAGTTTATTCTGATTCATAGAGACCTCCACTGGGTTTCCAAGGTGATAAATCTTTATGGGAGTAGACTGCCCCATCTTTCTTCCGTAGAGCAGCTGGTTGGCTTGAACCATCAATCTTCTGAATAGTAGTCAAAAGCCTTAGGCACTGTGCCTATAGAAGGCCAATGAAAATGAGAGAAATCCTCAATAGACTGACACAATAGACACACAATGAGCTCAAAAATGTCAATGTTTATGAAGCTGGTATAAGATCAGGCAACATTTCATTCTGTTGCACATAAGGTTGCCATAAGTTGGAGCAGAGGCAAAGATAACTAAAAACAAGAACAGTTTCAGAAAACTGATGATGTCTATAAAGTGACTTTATTACCTTCTTTTACTGAACAGTGGATCAGTTTCATCAGTAATTCTTTGGCAGAGCCAGTTGTGTTGTCTTTGAGATGAATGCTGATCAGGTGCACTTATCAGGTCACATGCGTGGTCTCCTATATAAATATCATGTTAGCCCCAATTCCCTGTTATAGATAGTGTTTTTCTTTTGTGTTTACCTATCCTAAGATTTTTTTCTTTCTCTGTTGGTTTCTGATATCATTTTTCATATACTACAAAATTCTGAGAATAAGGTGAGACACAGTCTGGACATTTTTGCTTCAAAGAGCATTCTTCCTCTGCACTCCTTCCAGAACAAATTTGTTCATTCTTCTGTTGCTGTTGTTGTTGTTAGGTGCTATCGAGTCGTTTCTGACTCATAGCAACCCCATGCACAACAGAACGAAACACTGCCTGATCCCACGCCAGCTCCATGATCACTGCTATACTTGAGGCCATCATCGCAGCCACCATGTCAATCCATCTCGTGGAAGGCCTCCCCCTCTTTTGTCGACCCTCCACTCTACCAAGCATGACATCCTTCTCCAGGGAATGG
>NW_006921807.1:5258243-5258726 GCF_000298275.1 Orycteropus afer afer | reverse complement strand
GCATAAATTTGAATAATAGTCATATTAATGGGTCTTCTTTGTAGGCATATGGATATTGTCCTATCACTGACAGCATTGTACTTCAGGACAGATCTTGAAACATCTCTTGTGATGATGAATGCCATGCCATTCCTCTTCAAATTGTCATTCCCAGCATAGTAGATCTTATGGTTGTCTGATTGAAAATGGCCAAAACCAGTTCATTTCAGCTCACTAATACCTAAGATATCAATCTTTATGTGTTCCATTTCATTTCTGACAATTTCCAATTTTCCTAGATTAATACTTCTTACATTCCATGTTCCAATGATTAATGGATGTCTGCAGCTGTTTCTCTTCTATTTGAGTGGTGCCACATCAGCAAATGGAGGTCTCGAAAGCTTTACCTTATCCATAAGACTAAGGCTGGGTTTACTCAGATGATGCAGCTCTTTATTTTGAGATCCTTCTAACCTAACCAGACTATTCATAAAATTGTGCAAT
>NW_006921807.1:5255457-5256673 GCF_000298275.1 Orycteropus afer afer | reverse complement strand
CAAATTTTTTTTTTCAGTTTTTCTTTTTACTATAGAAATGAAACCAGCTCAAACCCACCATCCACTCTGCAGAAGTAAAAGTGCGTAATCTACTTTCTTAAAGACTTACTGCCTTGGAAACCCAAAACAGGTCGCTATGAGTTGGTATGGACTCGACGGCAGTGAGTTTAGTTTGCCCAGAACCGTATAAGCTGACTGCAGCTAAGTGGGTATAAACTTACTTCCACAACTATTTCTCATAAGAATGTCTTTGATCAGGAATGCTATCCACAAGCTTCTCTGACACATTAACTGTCTATGAAAAATGCATGATTCACTCTGAATACATTAGTTTAATTTTAAAAAGTTGTAAATTTTGAAATACCATTGCATCTCACTTTAATGTCCATCCCTTTGTCTCATAAGCAAAAAAAGGCTGTCCTGCTCATATTTCAACAGATATGAAGCTAAATTATAGCAAGAAAAGTTACTCTAAGCAAGGATTAGAGGTTGTACCATCTGTTGAAAATATTCCTCCTTTATATAACTCTTATGAAATGTGTCTGTAATGTAGAAGAATTTGAAAACATTATCTATTCTCAGACAAAAGAATTTTACCTTATTTTTTGAAAGAACATGGAATTATAATTATTTCTACCACTCTAAAACATAATTTTCAAAAGGCAGATTTTATAATTAAATTGTATTGGTTAGTATTTTTCATATATAGAATTATATTTCAACTTTATTTTAATGATTTTAGTTTCTCTAGGCCTTTAGTCCCATGTTTTCATAAGTAACACCTAGCTACGCTGTTTAGAAAAAGAAGCAGTATAATGAGTCACTTTTTTTTCAACGATATTTCTATAATTAAGATATTCTTCACAATTAAAGTTTTCAATATTTTTCTCTTAATCCAAAGTTAAAATCTTGTAAATGATTCATGTACAATAAAACTGCATTAGATTGAAAAACAGACAAAAAATATTCTTTGAAATAAATCAGTAATTTTTACCTATGTAAGATTTCATATTAAATCTTCTACAAAGTATTCTTTGACATATGTTTCCCTTGAGGTACAAAATGTCTTGGATTTGTGAGAATTACTTTTACATCTGCAGAGAAGGTCACATTGCAAACCTTCATAAAAATCTCAAGCCAATAAGCAAGTTTCATGTAAAATTCATTTCTGGTCTTGTATATTTCTATATTTTATTCTAGCTCTTAAACATTTCCA
>NW_006921807.1:5252063-5254647 GCF_000298275.1 Orycteropus afer afer | reverse complement strand
TACTTCTGTAGTGATACTGCCTCGGAAACCCAAGGAGGGGTCGCTATGAGTTGAGTCCGACTCGACAGCACATAACAACAACAGCAACGAGTATTGATAAGTATTGCTCATATGCAAGTGCAACTTGAAGTTGAAGACAATTAAAACAGGTCTATGAAAGCCAAAATACAACCTTGAATATATCCCTCCTGAATTTAGAGACCCTCTAAAGAATAGATTTGATGCATTGAACACCAATGACCAAAACCAGAAGAACTGTAGGATGACATCAAGAGCATCATCCATGAAGAAAGCAGGGGGTCATTAAAAAGATGAGAAAAGAAGAAAAAAACAAAATGGATATCATAAGAGACTGAAACTTGCCTTTTAGAGAGAGTAGCTAAACCAAATGGAAGAAATAACAAGATGAAAAAGCTGAATAGAAGATTTCAAAGAGCAGCTCAAACAGACAAAGTCAATTACTATGATAAAATGTGCAGACTTGAAGTTAGAAAAACAGAAAGGAAGAACAAAATTGGCATTTCTCAAGCTGAAAGAACTGAGGAAAAAATATAAGCCTTGAGCAGCGATATTGAAAGATTCCATGGGGAAAATATTGAATGATGTAGGGAACATCAAAAGAAGATGGAAGGAACACACAGAGTCATTGTACCAAAAATAACCAGTCAATCTTCATCCATTTCACGAGGTGGCATATGATCAAGAACAATGGTATTGAAGGATGAAGTCGAAGCTGCAATGAAAGAATTGGCAAAGAACAAGGCTCCAGGAATTGATGTAATACCCACTGACGTGTTTCAACAAATGGATACCCCAATGGGGACACTCACTTGGTTATGCCAAGAGATTTGGAAGACAGCTATCTATCTGGCCAACTGACTGGAAGAGATCCATATTTGTACTCATTCTTAAGAAAGTGATCCTACAGGATGTGGAAATTATCAAATAATATCATTAATATCACATGCCAGTAAAATCTTACTGAAGATAATTTAAAAAATGATTGGAGCAGTATATTAACAGAGAACTTCCAGAGGTGCAAGCTGGACTCAGAAGAGGCCATGGAATGAGGGATACCATTGCTGATGTCAGATAGATTATGGCTCAAAGCAAAGAATACCAGAAAGATGTGTTTTATTGACTATGCAAAAGCATTTGATTGTGAGGATCATAAATTGTGGATAGCATTGAGAAGAATGGAAATTACAGAACACGTAATTGTACTCCTGAGGAAACTATACATAGACCAGGAGGCTGTCGTTCAAACAGAACAAGGTGACACTGCATAGTTTAAAATCAAGAAGGGAGTGTGTCATGTTTGTATCCTTTCACCATACTTATTCAATCTGTATGCTGAGCAGATAATCCAAGAAGATGCACTATATGAAGAAGAATGTGGCATAAGGATTGGAGAAAGAATCATTAACAACCTGTGGTATGCTGATGATACAACTTTGCTTGCTGAGAGTGAGGATGACATGAAGCACTTACTGATGAAGATTGAAGAATACAGTCTTCAGTATGAATTGCATCTCAATATAAAGAAAACAAAAATCCTCACAACTGGACCTGTAAGCAACATCACGATAAATGGAGAAAAGATTGAAGTTGTCAAAGACTTCACATTACTTGGTTCTACAATTGATGTCAATGGAAGCAGCAGTCAGGACATCAGAGGAAGAATGTTGTTGTTACATGCTTTCCAGTCGGACCCGACTCATAGCCACCACTCTTTGGATTTCCGAGGCGGTATCACTACGAAAGTAGATTGCCCAATCTTCTTTCCGAGGAATGGCTGGGGCATTTGAACTGCCAGCCATCTGGTTAGCAGTCAAGTGCCTTAGGCACTATGCTATCAGAGCTCCTATAGAAGACATAGAGCACTGGGCATGTCGGCTGTAAAGGATCTCTTTTAAGTGCTGAGGAACAAAGATGTCTTCTCCAGGACTAAGGTGTTCCTGACACAAGGCATGATATTTTCAATCGCTTTGTATGCATGTGAGAGCTGGACAATGAATAAAGAAGACCAAAGAAGAGTTGATACTTTTGAGTTGTGCTGCTGGCCAAGAATGCTGAAAGTACCTTGGACTGCTAAAAGAACTAACGGATCTGTCCTGGAAAGAGTGTAGTCGAAATGCTCCTTGGAAGCGAGAATGGCCAGACTTTGTCTCACCTATTTTGGTCATGTTATCAGAAGGGACCATTCCCTGGAGAAGGATGTCATGCTTGGAAAGGTGGAGAGTAGACAACAGAGAAAGCCCTCAATGAGATGGATTGATGCAGTGGCTGTGGCTATGGGCTCCAGTATAGCAAGAATTGTGGCACTGGTGCAGGGCCAGGCAGTGTTTCGTTCTGCTGTGCATAGGATCACTATAAGTCAGAGATGACTTGACGGCACCTGTCAACAACAACAACAAGTATTGACAATAACAAAGGATATTGTTCTATTGTTTTTTTATAGATGTGTCACTAACCAAAATCTCTTCTCGGTCTACAGTTACTAGCCAAATAATTCTGCTAAAACTTTTCCTGTTTTGCTTTATCTTTTGCAACCAATTTACTTGAAACTAAGAGAAAGTGTAGG
>NW_006921807.1:5250053-5250623 GCF_000298275.1 Orycteropus afer afer | reverse complement strand
TCTTAATTTGTTTATATTAATTACATACTGAAATAACAATATCTAGGATATGTTAAGGAGCTCTGGTAGCATAGTGCCTAAGGCACTTGACTGCTCACCAGAAGACTGGCGGTTCAAACCCACCAGCCACTTCTGGGAAGGAAGGTTGGGCAATCCTACTTCCGTAGTGATACTGCCTCGGAAACCCAAGAAGGGGTCACTATGAGTGGGGGCCAACTCGACGGCAAACAACAACAAAGGATATGTTAAGTTAGATAAAATAAGTTACTAATTTACTTACTACTATTTAGTCTGGGCCTTCAGGCTTGGAATTGAACTCACTCCTCTGGCTACAAGTAGATAGGTGTCTAAGGAGAACATTTACACTAGTTAAGTACACTCTTTAGAACAATCAACCACCGGATACCAGAAGGGCAGTATTTGCACAGGGAGTCAGCTCAGAGGGCAGGAATGCATAGGAAAGAAGGACATAGGGAAAGGGTAACCACAGCAAGGAAGTGGGAAGAGAGCTGTTACATTATGAGGATTTCAGTCAAAGTCGTGAAACAAAATGTCTATGGACTATTGTAT